>NC_048304.1:43519-63181 GCF_013100865.1 Trachemys scripta elegans | reverse complement strand
ACTTGCATCTGAAGAAGTGAGGTTCTTACCCACGAAAGCTTATGCTCCCAGTACTTCTGTTAGTCTCAAAGGTGCCACAGGACCTTCTGTTGCTTTTTACAGATTCAGACTAACACGGCTACCCCTCTGATACTTAACCAGAACAAGTTCCTTAAAGTGTTTCTCACTATGTATCATGTTCTCTAATCCTCAAATTATTCTTCTGACTCCACTCTGAACTCTTTCCAATTTTTCAACTTTTTTTTTAGTGCGGTCACTAGAACTGGACACACTATTCCAGTAGTAGGTTCACCAATGCTGTATACAGAGGTAATATCACTTCTCTAGTCCTGATTTTTATATTTATGTGTGTGTCGTATATATATCAGATGTTGCATTACACTTTTCAACCACAGCATTGCACTGGGAGCTAATGTTCAGTTGATTATCATGACCCCAAGTCCTTTACAAAGCACTGCTTTCCAGGATACACTCCCCCTTCCTTTAAGTACAGCCTACATTCTTTGTTCCTGTATGCATGATCTTGCATTGGCCAGTTAAATACAGGGACTTGCATGCCCTACATAAAAATATACCCATGGACAGGGAAGCTCTGCCCTATAGAGAGGAGGGAGAACAGGGAGGCAGGGATACACCCCACAAAGGACTCATTGGGTTCAGTTGATTGAATTCAGTTGCATGGGCTTAGTGCAGAAATTATTGGGTGAGGTTCTATGGTCCATGTTATGCAGGAGGTCAGACTAGATTATCATAATGTTCCCTTCTGGCCTTAAAATTTATTAATTGTACACAGACTATCCTGCACTGTGTGTGCATCAGATTTTTTACCCACACATCTCAGAAATGGACAAAGTAATTTTGCTGAAGCTTTCAATTAAAAAGAAGTCACTTTTCCGTTGACACCAATCCTGAGGAATTCCAGACCAACAGGAGCTACTGTCAGAAAATTGTGAACAAGTTAGAAGGGGGGGGGGGGAATTAAGGAAAGTCCCAAAATAACCTTAACTATAGCATGTGCAGCAAAGAAATGCCATTATATAATAAATGTTTCTGCTGGAGTTTTTGAAAAGCAGCCACAAGGTATCTTGAGGAAAGGTGGTGAAAGATATTCTGGCAGAACCTGGTGCCCTTCTATAGGTTTGTGAGGCCTCTTACACATATTTCTGACATTTCAAAGGACTATAGCTGGTAGAAGTCCCATTTCTTGAAATGTCACCAAATATCTATTCTCCTCCCTGTACACTACTCTGCCTGTGCCTCCTCTCTCAACAGCCATAGGGATGTGAAGGGAAAAACAGTTTAGTGCCTGCTACTTGATTTAGCATCTGACAGTCTCTCAGTGGCCCTTACAAAGTATGAGTGTTAGGAGAGGAGGGCAGGTAACAATCTCTGCGTCAAGTTTCCTGGAGTTTTGTTAGTGCTGAAGAGTCGCTTATGTCCATATAGCCTGAGCCCAGCAAAGCCCTTCAAACAAGATTCACTACACTCTAGCTGCTCCTCTACATCTGCCTTTCAACTCCACCCACACAGACATACATTCTACTTCTACGGTCATTCTCACAGAAAATGCTGCTCTGACTAGGATTGTGTCTGTTTTACAGGGACCCTGTCACAAAGACATTTTCTCTAATCAGAGAGGCATTGTATCTAAACGCAAGTTACTTTCACAAAAATCCAAACTGGTAACTAGGAAACAGAGCAAGAAACATTTTCACTTTTCTCCAATCCATTCATGACTTTAAACACTAATCCCCTTTGTACCTCTCCTCCAGAGCCAGTCCAAACCTGCAGCCCCTTCAGTCTGGTACAGAGCTTCTGCAAGCTTCATTTAAAGAGCAGAGAAGAAAAACATGAAAGAGGATTGGAAAAGAGTAGCCTTTCTTCCTGTCCCAAGCTCGGTCTGGAGTGGAGAACTGTGTTTGTATGTTCTGTATCTTTGGAGCAGTGTAGAGACAGGGCTTTCAGTAAGAGGGACTGCCTGTCTGTCACAGCCCAGAGCATTCATCCGCAAACACTGCTCTCCATTCAGAGGCTGCCAGGCTTGGGTGCAGACTGAACCAGAGAAACTGTGAGAGGCTGAGGAGGAAACTGAGGTGGGGGGAGGGTGTGAAAGGAGACAGAGGGGACAAGAAGGGGGGGTCTAAGACTTGTGAACAGAACAGACACGAGAGAGGCTACTTTATAAGAAGAGAGGAGAAGACAGACAAGAAGTGAGAGGAGAGGAAGTGGGAGAAAAGGGACAAGAGGGGGAAATCAGAGAGCTAAGAATACATAAAGCAGGGGAGGATTGCACAGGGGGTCTTACGCGGTTTTATCATGGGGACTGCATCTTGGTAAAGCAATGAGGTGGACACTTCCACTCCCCCATCCTCATTCACAGGCCCATTAGTGAGCACCCAACATCCTTGTGACAGCTACAGAAACTGTTTACATGGAACAAATCATGTCAGGAAACTTCATTTTTAACTGACTTTAATTAGGTACATTTTGTCCTTGCAGGCCACGGTTCTTACAGACACCAGCATCTTCAGCATTAAATATAAAACTCACTTCACTCACTGTTTCCTCCATAACTCACCAAGACCCCATATTCAAAAAACAGAGTCCCTGCAGAAAGGAAAGGAGAGATTCTCATGTTACCCTTAATAATCTGGGCAGCTCACATACCAGTGTGCTGGCCATGGCAAAAGAATACATCGACGGTTGGGAGGAAAAAACAAGAAACCAAAACCACACTACACTGACCTTTGTTCTTAATTTCATCCATCCACCTGCGGGTTCAGTTCTTCTCCTTTGCCTGCCCTGCTGCCCAGCCCCCTGGTTACTTTCTCCCTGTTCCCTTGCCCAGGCATCCCAGAGACCTGACTCCCCGCTCCTTTGTGTATATTGCCCAACTGTTTGATTCTTCTACTATCCAGCACGTGTTGTCTGGCTGTCTATCCCCCTGAACGTACTGCCCAGACAGTTGGTTGCCTTCCCCACTGGACATTTCTCTCCCTCTAGTAACTCATGATAGTGGAGGGCAGCTCCAGTCCTGCCAAAGAACTCATTCACCAAGGGTGGCTCACATTTTCCTTCACATAGCATCAGTCTCCAGTGAAGACAACTTTGTTAATTCCTTCTTGTTTCCAGCTCTTTCTACAGACATCGAAAGAGCTGAACCAAAGAGCAGCCAATATCAAGTGATCTGCTAGACCTCCAGTGACTAGCACTCTAGTGCAAAACCTTAACAGTGACCTCACCAACGTTAAGGCAGAGTAACTTTCAAGATGTATGGAACATCTGAAAGCCGCTTGTACCCATCTGTTGACACAAGAGAATCTGAGACTACCATTGAAGTTTTGTGCCCAAGGGCAAGTTTGATGAAACAGAGATATGTGTTGTTTTTTTGGTACTTGTTGGAAGTGGAAGCAGAAGCCTTATGCGGGTAACCCAGGCTTAGGAAAAAAGGGGTGAAAAAGGCTTGATTTCTTTCAGGAAGGGAGGGAGGGAGGTAAGTGCATCATGGGAGGCTAATGCCATGTTCCCATAACCACTCGCACAAACGTTTTGGTCCATAAGGAATTGCAAGCCCAACCTAAAATTCCACTCGGCTCAATGTACTATGGGATAGCTACCCACAGTGCAGCGTTCTGTGCTTCGATGCAAGCCCTGCTAGTGAGGATGCGCTCCATCGACACAATGAGCATAGTGGAGACACGCAACATCGACTTGCTTAAATCGGAGGCTCAATGTCGACTTACATAAAATCGACAACTTTGTAGTGTAGACATGCCCTTAAGGTGGGAAACTGAGGCAAAGGCCACTGCCCAGTGCACTGTGGGGTTGGATTTTTGCTTATGGCTGAATGCTTTTGAATGTGGTTGTGGTATTTTCTCAAACTAATGCTTGGTGCCCTTTCTTTTTTATTAAAAGTTTTCTTTTGTTACACAGACTCAGTGCATGCGAGAGGGGAAATATTGACTCTTAAAGCTGCCCGGGGTGGTGCTAAGCTTTCCCAGTTTACTGGGTGGGGTCTCAAGCCAGTTCTGTTTTGTATTGTTAAGAGGAACCCCTAGATACAGAACCCAGCCCTTGTTGCTGTCGACTCCACCTGGTGGAAGAGTTACAAATCCACGAGCATATACACCAGAACTAAGGCCTGGTCTACACTACGGGTTTAGGTCGACTTTAGCAGCGTTAAACCGAATTAAGCCTGGACACGTCCACACAACGAGGCCCTTTCTTTCGACTTAAAGGGCCCTTTAAACCGGTTTCTTTACACCACCTCCGACGAGGGGATTAGCGATAAAACCGGCCTTTGCGGGTCGGAATTGGGGTAGTGTGGACGGAATTCGATGTTATTGGCCTCCGGGAGCTATCCCACAGTGCTTCATTGTGACCGCTCTGGACAGCGCTCTCAACTCAGATGCACTGACCAGGTAGACAGGAAAAGACCCGCGAAGGTTTGAATTTCATTTCCTGTTTGCCCAGCGTGGAGAGCACAGGTGACCACGCAGAGCTCATCAGCACAGGTAACCGTCATGGAGTCCTCCCAGGATCGCAAAAGAGCTCCAGCATGGACCGAACGGGAGGTACGAGATCTGCTCGCCATATGGGGAGATGAAGCAGTGATAGCTGAACTCCGTAGCAGTAAAAGAAATGGAAAAGTATTAGAAAAGATCTCCAAGGCCATGAAGGACCGAGGCCATAACAGGGACACACAGCAGTGCCGCGTGAAAATTAAGGAGCTAAGGCAAGCCTACCACAAAGCCAGAGAAGCAAACGGAAGGTCCGGGGCAGAGCCGCAAACTTGCCGCTACTACGCGGAGCTGCATGCGATCCTAGGGGGTGCAGCCACCACTACCCCAACCGTGTGCTATGACTCTCTCACTGGAGAAACACACAGGGAAGACGGTTCGGGGAACGAGGAAGATGACGATGGAGGTACTGTAGGTAGCTCACAGCAGCAAGGAAGCGGAGAAACCGGTTTCCCCAACAGCCAGGATATGTTTGTGACACTGGACCTGGAACCAGTAACCCCCGAACTCACCCAAGACCCTCAGGGCACACAGGAGACCTCTGGTGAGTGTAACTTTGTAAATATTTGTAAACATTACAAAAAAAAAGCAAGCAAGTCTGTTAACGTGTATGGGGATGGAGCGGAAATCCTCCAGGGACATCTCCAGAAAGCTCTCCTGGTTGAAATGGGGTGATTTTATTAAGGGGGACATTCAGAGGCGCCCGTTCCTGCTATTCGGACCAGAAATGTTTCCCGCTGTTAACCACGCGGTGGGGGGGAGGGGTGAAGTGATCATCCCAGAGAATCGTGTGTGTGTGTGTGGGGGGGGGGGTTTACTTGTGTTTGTGCCGCATGTTAACCGGGAAACCGCAGCCCCCTCCTTTTACATTGAAACCCCATTTTAAATGGACAACCCAATTCATCCTTGAGATGGGAAATGCGCTGCTGTTTGCAACCTTTCCCGCATGTTAAGAAGGTTAAATAAGCCAAAACACTGTGGCCTACGATGGCTGCCTGCAAGCCGAAATATGCGACCTTGTAATGAAAGAGTGTACCCATTGTTCCCTAAAATGTGTCTTTTTTAACCACCTCTCCCTTCTCCTCCACCAGCTGCAAATGTTTCTCCTTCGCAGAGGCTCGTGAACATTAGAAAGAGAAAACGTAAGACGAGGGACGAGATGTTCACGGAGCTGCAGATGTCCTCCCACGCTGATAGAGCACAGCAGAATGCGTGGAGGCAGTCAATGTCGGAGATGAGAAAAGTCCAACATGAACGAGAGGAGAGGTGGCGGGCTGAAGACGATAGGTGGCGTCAGCTTGCAGACAGACGGCAAGAGGCAATGCTCCGTCTGCTGGAGCATCAAAGTGATATGCTCGAGCGTATGGTTGAGTTGCAGGAAAGGCAGCAGGAGCAGAGACCGCCGCTACAGCCCCTGTGTAACCAACAGCCCTCCTCCCCAAGTTCCATAGCCTCGTCACCCAGACGCCCAAGAACACGGTGGGGGGGCCTCCGTCCACCCAGTCACTCCACCCCAGATGATCGCCCAAGCATCAGAAGGCTGGGCTTCAATAAGAGTTAAAGTTTTAAAATGCAGTGTGTCCTTTTCCATCCCTCCTCCCCCACCCATCCCTGCTACCTTGGCAATTATCCCCCTACCTCTGTAAGGAACTAATAAAGAATGCATAAATGTGAAAAAACAATGACTTTATTGCCTCTGCAAGCGGGAGGGGAGGGGAGGGTGGGGTGGGGTGGTTGGTTTACAGGGAAGTAGAGTGAACCGGGTCGGGGGGGGGGGGTTGGAGGGTTCATCAAGGAGAAACAAACAGAAGTTTCACACAGTAGCCTGGCCAGTCACAAAACTCGTTTTCAAAGCTTCTCTGATGCGCACCGCGCCCTGCTGTGCTCCTCTAACCGCCCTGGTGTCTGGCTGCGCGTAATCAGCGGCCAGGCGAGTTGCCTCAACCTCCCACCCCGCCATAAATGTCTCCCCCTTACTCTCACAGATATTGTGGAGCGCACAGCAAGCAGCAATAACAATGGGGATATTCTTTTCGCTGAGGTCTGAGCGAGTCAGTAAGCTGCGCCAGCGCACTTTTAAACGTCCAAATGCACATTCCACCACCATTCGGCACTTGCTCAGCCTGTAGTTGAACAGGTCCTGACTCCTGTCCAGGCTGCCTGTGTATGGCTTCATGAGCCATGGCATTAAGGGGTAGGCTGGGTCCCCAAGGATCACGATAGGCATTTCAACATCCCCAATGGTCACTTTCTGGTCCGGGAAGAAAGTCCCTTCCTCCAGCTTTCGAAACAGAGCAGAGTTCCTGAAGACGCGAGCATCATGTACCTTTCCCGGCCATCCCACGTTGATGTTGGTGAAACGTCCCTTGTGATCCACCAGGGCTTGCAGCAGCATTGAAAAGTACCCCTTGCGGTTTATGTAGTCGGTGGCTTGGTGCTCCGGTGACAAGATAGGGATATGGGTTCCGTCTATGGCCCCGCCACAGTTTGGGAATCCCATTTCAGCAAAACCATCCACTATTGACTGCACGTTGCCCAGAGTCACTACCCTTGCTATCACCAGGTCTTTCATTGCCCTGGCAAATTGGATCACAGCAGCCCCCACAGTAGATTTGCCCACTCCAAATTGATTCCCGACTGACCGGTAGCTGTCTGGCGTTGCAAGCTTCCACAGGGCTATCGCCACTCGCTTCTCAACTGTGAGGGCTGCTCTCATCTTGGTATCCTGGCGTTTCAGGGCAGGGGAAAGCAAGTCACAAAGTTCCATGAAAGTGCCCTTACGCATGCGAAAGTTTCGCAGCCACTGGGAATCGTCCCATACCTGCAGCACGATGCGGTCCCACCAGTCTGTGCTTGTTTCCCGGGCCCAGAATCGGCGTTCCACGGTATCAACCTGCCCCAGTAACACCATGATTTCCACATTGCTGGGGCCTGTGCCTTGTGAGAGGTCTATGGCCATGTCAATTTCCTCATCACTCTCGTCGCCGCGCTGCAATCGCCTCCTCGCCTGGTCCGGGTTTCGCCTTGGCATGTTCTGGCTCTGCATGTACTCCAGGACAATGCGCGTGGTGTTCATAGTGCTCATAATTGCCGCGGTGATCTGAGCGGGCTCCATGATCCCAGTGCTAGCTATGGCGCCTGGTCAGAAAAAAGGCGCGAAAGTAGTATCTGATGGACCAGGAGAAGGAGGGCGGGAGGGAGGGAGGGCCGAGTGACGACATGGCGTACAGGTACAGGAACAGGGAGAAACACAAACAACTGTCACACAGAATGGTCCCCCCAAAGATTAAACTGGAAACCCTGGGCTTAGCAGGCCGTTGATTTCACGGAGGAAGGGGAAGCAAATGAACACAGAACAAATCTATTTTTTACATCTTAAGGTGGCAGCCGACGCTGCAGCATGAGTGACAGCCATACCAGTATGACGATGACGGGTACCAATCATAATATGCCATCATCTGCCAAAAGGCAAGGGGCTGCTGCTGTGTAGCAATGCAGCCCCACGTCTGCCAGCCCCACGTCCGCCAGCACCCAGCATCGCCCTCGGCCTCTTCTGGGTGCTTAGCAGACAATATTGGGCAATTGGCAGAAAATAGTATATTATGACTGGTAACCGTCATCATCGAAACAGTAGCATGTCTGCCCAGGTGGCCATGATTGACAGCCATACCAGTACGACGACGATGGGTACCAGTCATAATATACCATCGCCTGCAAGGGGCTGGTGCAATGCAGCACTACGGCTGCCAGCCCCACGGCTATCACTCATGCTACACCGTCTACCGCCAAAAGGCAGTTAGCAGCTGCTGCTGTGTAGCAATGCAGTCCCACGTCTGCCGGCACCCAGAGGACATATGGTGACGGTGAGCTCAGCTGAGCTGAGCGGGCTCCATGCTTGCCATGGTATGTTATCTGCACAGGTAACCCAGGTAAAAAGGCGCGAATCTATTGTCTGCCGTTGCTGTGACGAGGGGGGAGGGGCCTGACGACATGTACCCAGAACCGCCCGCGACACTGTTTTGCATCATCCGGGCATTGGGATCTCAACCCAGAATTCAAAGAAAAGGCGCGAACCGCTTCTCGGCTCGAGCTGTGGCGCAAACGTAGTATCTGACGGCCTAGGGGAAGGAGGGAGGGGGGCCGAGTGACGACATGGCGTACAGGCACAGGGAATTAAAATAAAGAACGGTGGCTGTGCATCAGGGAGAGACACAAACAATTGTCACAGACTGGTCCCCCCCAAAGATTAAACTGAAAACCCTGTTGACGGAGGGAGGGGGAAGCAAATGAATACAGAGAAAATCTATTTTTTACATCTTAAGACGACGGTGCAGCGTGACTGATAGCCCTCGGCATCTTTCTGGGTGCTTGGCAGCAAATACGGGGCGGTGTATGACGATGGTCTTCAGGCCTATTGCACGAGCTGCTGCTCAGGGAAGACTCTGCTAACGTGCGATGACCTGACTTGTAATAGGCCGGCTAACAGTCATAATACACCATTTACTGCCAAAAGGCAAGCCCCACGGCTGCCAGCACCCAGATCGCCGATGAAGGCTACCAGTCTACTGCACCGTCTACCGCCAAAAGGCAGTTAGCAGCTGCTGCTGTGTAGCAATGCAGTCCCACGTCTGCCGGCACCCAGAGGACATATGGTGATGGTGAGCTCAGCTGTGCTGAGCGGGCTCCATGTTGTCTGCACAGGTAACCCAGGTAACCCAGATAAAAAGGCGCGAATCTATTGTCTGCCGTTGCTGTGACGGGGGAGGGAGGGGCCTGACGACATGTACCCAGAACCGCCCGCGACACTGTTTTGCATCATCCGGGCATTGGGATCTCAACCCAGAATTCCAAGGGGCGGCAGAGACTGCGGGAACTGTGGGATAGCTATGGGATAGCTACCCATAGTGCAATGCTCCGGAAGTCGACGCTAGCCTCGTACTGTGGACGCGGTCTGCCGACTAGAGCACCTAGAGCATTTTATTGTGTGGACATACACAATCGGCTGTATACAACCGATTTCAATAAAACCGGCTTCTATAAATTCGAACTAATTTCGTAGTGTAGACATACCCTAAGACATGTACTGGGGATGGTAAATTACCTTGGTTGATAGCTACAAGATCTTTCTACAGTGACAAAACCACTGAATTAACCTTTAAAGTCCAACACTTCTTGGCTATGGGAACTGTTGTATTAATTTAGAGGGCATATATAGGCCAAGGGTGCTAACATAATCCAGTCACTGTCCAATATTAAACAATGTTAAAAAAGGTTCAGGGTCTGATATACAGAGACCACAGCCTTTTTAGCACCACAGCAAACATAACATTAAAAATCTTTGTACCCTTTTATTAACAATGAAGAAAAGAGGGAGAAAAACAGTTAACACAATTTAAATTTAAAGTATAAAGCAAGGCTTTAATATTAACATCCCTTGTTCCCCTTACCTTTAGCTGCAGAGGGTTTTTAGTAGGAAAAAAATCCTTGTTTGACAAGTAGATGTCAATAAGTGTCCTGTTGGGAAAATGAGACATTCATTGAGATGGGCTGGAATTGTTGTTGTTATTAAATTCCAATCCTGTTTCACCCCAGCTGGTGTTTGGGATTTAGCTGGAACAGGTAAAGGTGGTGATGTCAGGAACGGAGCTGAGGGGCTGAAGCCCCAGCACTCTCCCAGGTCTAAAGCCCCCCCAGCTTCACCCAGAGCCCTGACTCCCCACACCTTGCAGTTGCAGCCCCAACCCCCCGTGGCTGAAACATACCCACAAGTGAATGAAGAAGCTGAGAGATCTCTACAGACAGACAGCAAAATCCTGCAGCAGGAAAATCCACTCCTTGCTCTTTTGAGCTATAGATTAACACTGATACAGTCCAGCACAATTCCTGATGGGAAGACAACTCAGAACTACTTTTCTGACATTGGCAAAGAATCTATTTCCAAAGTGGTAGACATGAAGAGAGTAGCCAAACTGGATAAAAAAAAAATCAAAAGGAGCTTATGAACACACACAGACATCAGTCAGAGAACTACCGGGTCTTTAAGCTCATGACCATATTTGTGTCAAACTGGATGGAGATAAAGGATGAAGAACTCTAGCTGTCATAAAGAAAAAGACTTCAGCACCCAGATCATATGTGATTGACGTAGACAGTGGACTGTTCAGTAGAAACCCCATCAACATCTTCTGTTTGTTCCTTAGAATGAAATAGCAACAGAACAAATTCTACAGATAGAAGAATAAGAAGGAGACAACTCAAAGATTCCATTAAACTCTCTGTGGAACACTCCCACACTAGCATCAACTTCAACAATAAAACTCTACAGACAACCCTATACAAGAAGCCCACAGCTCACCACATCTACCTTCATAGACCCAGTAACCACCCCAAACACACCAAGAAATCTGTTATCTACAGCCAGGCACTCAGATATCATAGAATATGCTCCAAGGAGAAAGTCCAGAATATACACCTTAACACACTCAAAACCACCTTCACCACACTATGTCTGACCTATCAGTCCTTGTTCTTAAGGGAAACCTGCACAACATTTTCAAAAGATGAGCCTTGGAGCTTAACTTCATAACTCTGTTAGACACTAAAAATCATGGACTGAACAGAGACACTGGATTTATGGCTTATTACAACAATCTGTAACCCACTAACCCCTCTTTTTGTACTGTAACTGCAGAGGTGTTACCAAGCCAATATATTTTGAATGGTCCCTTACTTATGCTAAACTATCTGTTCCACCTTGAATTTAACTGTGATGCTTAGAGTACCTTTCCCAGACCTGAAGAAAAGCTCTGTGTAGCTCAAAAACTTGTCTCTTTCACCAACAGAAGTTGGTCCAATAAAAGATATTACCCCACCTACCTTGTCTCTCTAGCCCCATTGAAAGTGCTTTTCAGTAATCTATGATGACACACATATTATAAACACCTCCATAGAATGAAACCCTCTCTCTACGGTAACGCTTTGGGCCCTCTCCAATCCTCTGCATTAGTACCTCTTTGATGATCTGCGACCCTCCCCCCCGAAAACAATCAGGTCTCAGTTCCCCCCATTGGTTCTGCCATCTAGTCCCCCCAATCGGCCCACCCCCATCTGCCCAACTCCCCACATCAACTGTGCCCCCCACATCCAGCCTCACCTCTGGTCCTAGTGATGTTCTTCATACCCCTCTCCAAGGCTGGGAGCTAGGTAGGGCTGCAGCAGGGTCCCCCCCTTCCATGCAAGGGGAACAGCCCTATGGGTTCTTCACCTCTCTCCCCAGCCTCAGGCCAGGTGTTACAAGGAGGGAGGTAAGGAGGATGGAGGTGCCAGCCTTGCTCGCAGAGGGGGAAGAGGGACTGGAGCTGTAGAGTTCTGTTTGCTCCCTCCCTCCTTCCTGTGAGGATGGATAGTTCCTCCACTCCTCCCCCCTCCCATCCTGTGTGAATATGCTAGGGTCCTAGGAGTGGGCAATACCTTTATGCTTCCCGAGCAGCTGCTTCCCAGAAGGCATGAAGAAACAGCTCATGCCAGGCGGATGATCAAAGGGAAGGACCCTGGAGACTGGATCTGGTCCATGGGCTGCCATCCTGGGGTGCAGCCCCCTAAAACTCCTGCGTTCATCTGGCCCTAGGCATGGGTGGAACTGTGCCCAAACTCCCTTAAAGAGGCCAGCTCATGCCCTTGTATGGATAAGGCCTTTTCCTGTAGCCATATTGTAAGGTCTGAGGCCTTTGTCTGCAGTCATATTAGGAAAGGTGCAGTCATGAGCTAAGAAACAGGAAGTCACATCCTCACATTCCATCTAAATTACATTAAAATAATGTAATATCAAGCTGTTAAGAAGGTGATCCTGTCTTAATAGTACCCACTATCACCAGATAGAAACAGAGCTTAAGAATGTTAAAGAAAACTTTGTTTGATAGCATCCTGTCTGGCAAGAAATCACTTATCAACAGTTGTGATTGTAAAATCTATACATCTATGTTTTGCCTTTATGGTCCCTACTTCTTTATTGTTTAACTGTATGGTCTCTGTCTGGTTATTTGATTGTTTCTGTTTGTTGCATACTAATTTTCATAGAATCATAGAATATCAGGGTTGGAAGGGACCTCAGGAGGTCATCTAGTCCAACCCCCTGCTCAAAGCAGGACCAATTCCCAACTAAATCATCCCAGCCAGGGCTTTGTCAAGTCTGACCTTAAAAACCTCTAAGGGAGGAGATTCCACCACCCCCTAGATAACCCATTCCAGTGCTTCTCCACTCTCCTAGTGAAAAAGTTTTTCCTAATATCCAACCTAAACCTCCCCCACTGCAACGTGAGACCATTACTCCTTGTTCTGTCATCTGCTACCACTGAGAACAGTCTAGATCCATCCTCTTTGGAACCCCCTTTCAGGTAGTTGAAAGCAGCTATCAAATCCCCCCTTATTCTTCTCTTCTGCAGACTAAACAATCCCAGTTCCCTCAGCCTCTCCTCAAAAGTCATGTGCTCCATCCCCCTAATCATTTTTGTTGCCCTCCGCTGGACTCTTTCCAATTTTTCCACATCCTTCTTGTAGTGTGGGGCCCAAAACTAGACACAGTACTCCAGGTTGGGCCTCACCAATGTCGAATAGAGGGGAACTATCAAGTCTCTCGATCTGCTAGCAATGCCCCTACTTATACAGCCCAAAATGCTGTTAGCCTTCTTGGCAACAAGGGCACACTGTTGACTCATATCCAGCTTCTCGTCCACTGTAACCCCTTTTCTGCAGAACTGCTGCCTAGCCACTCGGTCCCTAGTCTGTAACAGTGAATGGGATTCTTCCGTCCTAAGTGCAGAACTCTGCACTTGTCCCTGTTGAACCTCATCAGATTTCTTTTGGCCCAATCCTCTAATTTTGCTTGGTGTAAATCAATTAATGTGGTGGGGTATGATTGGTTAAAGAATTGTTTTACAATGTTAGAATTGGTTAGAAAATTGTTTAGTAATATTTTATTAAAATGATTGGTTAAGGTACAGCTAAGCAAGACTCAAATTTCGCTATATAAACTGGGGTCCAAAAGGAAGTTCTTTGAACCCAACTCCAGGACACAGCCCCAAGATCAGAGCTGCCAGACCTCAACACCCTGCCAACCACACCATGCAGTAGCTGAGGTCACCCAGATGACCTGATCCTGACTGGCCATCAAGAAAAGTTAATCTGCCTTATTGGGAGAGATGAGCATTGTATGCTTAGCGTGTGCATTCTGTTTTGGTGATTGTTAATAAATAGAGGTAAAGTAGGATATTATTGTGTAAGGCTCTTTCACTGGTAAAAGACCCTGCAAACCCGCAAAGTGTAAAGTTACGCCCTGAGCCCATAGAAGGGTAAAGGTGGGTGCCCTAAAGGTTATGCCCTGAGCCGTAGGAACGGGATAAGGGTGGGTGCCTAAATTAAAAGGGTTATGCCTTGAGCTGAGAACTGGGTAAAGGTGGGTGCCCCACCTCTAGAGTGTGCAAGTAACAGAGAATTGTGTGTGGGTGACACCCTAAGGCTGGGTCTACACTACCCACCTGAATCGGCGGGTAGAAATCGACCTCTCGGGGATCGATTTATCGCATCCCGTTGGGATGCGTCAATCGATCCCTGAATCGACGCTCCTACTCCACCAGCGGAGGTGGGAGTAAGCACCGTCGATGGGAAGCCGCAGAGGTCGATTTTGCCACCGTCCCTACAGCGGGGTAAGTCGGCTGCGATACGTCGAATTCAGCTACGCTATTCACGTAGCTGAATTTGCGTATCTTAAATCGACCCCCCCCCGTAGTGTAGATGTAGCCTAAGAGGCAGTTTACCATGGCCAGCTGTCCAAGGTACTTATATGGCACCCATTCCCATCATGTGAGTGACTCATATTCTTTAATTAGTGTATTTATCATTGCATCACACCTATGAGGCAGGGCAGTGCTATTATCCCCATTTTACAGATAGGAAATTGAGAGACAGTTTAAGGGTAATATTTTCAGAAGCACCCCAGTGCCTTAGGTGTCTAAATTCCATTGACTTTCAATGAGACAAATTCTTAATCAAGAACTTTTGAAAATTTTACTTTAAGAGTTTTGCCCAACGTCAGACAGGAAGTCAGTGGAGGACCTAAGCTAATATCCTAACCACTGGATCATCCGTCCTCTCGTGGTTGTGGTGTGAGTGAGCCTTAAAGGGAATCTGAAGGGAGACAGTGCAGCAGGGGCATAAACTGATTTGAGGCGGAAGCTCCACATGTAAGGGGGTGATATTGGAGTGAGGACAAAAGTACTAGGGGGGAGAAGCAAACAATTTGGTATGATAGAATTCCCAGCCTTCCAGAGACCACACAACCTCCCTCATCTCCTGGTATAGTAACCCCCCAAATTAGGTAAGGAAATTAGTCAGTTCCTTCACTATAGCCATCTGGGAACACATTTTCCTAATTTAATTTCACTTAAAGCAAAACATTACAATAAAGAAGAAGAAGCCATCAGACAACAAATATTATATAGCTTGATATAGAATCTTTTCCAGCACTTGGGTTTTGTAGAAAAGAGATAAAATTTGATGCCCCTGCACAGAGCAATGCTGTGTACCTATTGGAAGCTTGTATAGAACTAGAGCCAAATGCTAACGAGCAGGCTCTCTTTGTGTTCTGTTCATACAGGTCTTAGTCACATGGAAATTATGACCTTGGACCTCAAGATACACCATAAATGGCTACATAACCTGAAAGAACATCTAAAGAAAATCCATTTTCTCCTTTATGCAGACTAGTTTTAAGGCTGATTGTTTTCAAGCAGTTGCCTTGGAGATCAAATGCTGCAAGTTTGGAAAGGAGGCACAAGCTAAATAGATAATTATAGCTCATGAGGTGAGGTCAATTTTCTCTCTAGGAAGCATGTTGGAAATCAGCCCACGAATGTTAATCAAGTATAACCTCAAACTTTTACTGCCTGCAATGCCGGCCTGTCCAGGTCTATTGTCACACTGCAATACAGGGCCATTAAGCACGTTCCTTGAAACAGATCCTGAATTAGTTGTATATTAGGAGTTGGGGTTTCATACCACAGAACTTTTTATTCTTTGCCATGTTAGATAGCAAATGCAGTGCTAATAATGAGAAATACATTTTTAAAATATTTATTTTACTATGAAATGTGAGGGTTTATGTCCTTTAAAATGTTTATAATCTGTATAACAGTGGATGTTCTCATCCATACAAATGTGCAAACTCTTTTTAGTCTGTTAAGGTCTTGGCCTCCATGAGCTTATTGCAGTGAGTTCTACAGGCTAATTATGCTCCTTTCCTGACCCAATGATCAAGTTATGGCATGACACATGAGATTCACTTACTCCCATCCTGGTATGTATTACTACAAATGTTACCATAATATAACTTGGACACCTAAAGTCAGGCATTTAAATCCATATCTATATTCAGATACCCACATAAGCAGTCTGATTTTCAAAGGTACTGATCACCTGCAACACAGCCTCTTAGAAATTGAGCCCACTTATTTCAGGCTATGTCTACACAATATTGCCTATGCAAGTATAGTTATGCCCTCAGAGCCTCCTAGTGAAGACACAGTATATGTTGGGAGAAAAAAGGGAGCTCTGCTGCTGTAGGAACACTACCTCCCGCCGAACTATGTTAGCTATACTGACAGATGTACTCTTCTGTCAGCATAGCTGAGTCTACACTGCAGGTTTTGTTTGCATAATTATTAGGGCTATCAAGCGATTAAAAAAATTAATTGCGATTAATCGCATTGTTAATAATAGAATAACATTTATTTAAATATTTTTGGATGTTTTCTACATTTTCAAATATATTGATTTCAATTACAACACAGAATACAAAGTGTACAGTGCTCACTTTATATTTATTTTTGCACTGTAAAAAAAAAAGAAATAGTATTTTTCAGTTCACCTAATACAAGTACTGTAGTGCAATCTCTTTATCATGAAAGGTGAACTTACAAATGTAGAATTATGTATTAAAAAAAAGCATTAAAAATGAAACAATGTAAAATTTTAGGGCTTGCAAGGCCACTCAGTTCTACTTCAGCCAGTTGCTCAGACAAACAAGTTTGTTTACATTTGCAGGAGATAATGCTGCCCACTTCTCACTTTCAGGTGACATTGTAAACAAGAACAGGTGTTCACATGGCACTGTTGTAGCCGCAAGATATTTACATGCCAGATGTGCTAAAGATTCATATGTCCCTTCATGCTCCAACCACCATTCCAGAGGACATGCGTCCATGCTGATGACGGGTTCTGCTTGATAACGCTCCAAAGCAGAGCAGACTGACACGTTCATTTTCATCATCTGAGTCAGATGCCACCAGCAGAAGGTTGATTTTCTTTTTTGGTGGTTCGGGTTCTGTAGGTTCTGCATCCGAATGTTGCTCTTTTAAGACTTCTGAAAGCATGCTCCACGCTTCGTCCCTTCAGATTCTTAAACCTTGGGTCAAGTGCTGTAGCTATTTTTAGAAATCTCACATTGGTACCTTCTTTGCATTTTCTCAGCTCTGCAGTGAAAGTGTTCTTAAAACAAACAACATGTGCTGGGTCATCATTAGAGACTGCTATAATAGGAAATGTATGGCAGAATGCAGGTAAAACAGAACAGGAGACGTACAATTCTCCCCCAAAGAGTTCAGTCACAAATTTAATTAACGCTTTTTTTTTTTTTTTTAACAAGCATCATCAGCATGGAAGCACGCCCTCTGGAATGGTGGCCGAAGAATGAAAAGCCATACAAACAGGAGCGACGCCAGGGTTTTTGCCGCCCTAGGCGGCAGTGCTCCTCCTCTGAGCATTCAGTGGTGGGGGTCCTTCCACTCCGCATCTTTGGGGCACTTCGGCGGTGGGTCCCGGCGAGAGTGAAGGACCCGCTGCCGAATTCCTGCCGAAGACCCAGAGCGGAAGGACCCCCCCGCCGCCAAATTTCTGCCGAGGACGGCAAAATGCCGCCCCCCCGCCCAAATCCTGCCGCCCTAGGCGACCACCTAGGGTCACCTAGTGGAAGCGCCAACCCTGCATACGAATGTTTAGCATATCTGGCACTGTAGCGGGGTGGACACCTGCTCCTGCCCTGAGGGGCTTAAAAGAGCCCTAGGAAAGGGCTGTGGCAAGAGAAAGCAGCCACTGGGCTGATTGGGGGAAGCAGGAAGAGCTGCGGCCACGCCCCAAACAGAGCCCAGCTGGCCCCTATAAGAGGCTGCAAGCCAGGAACCCAAATAGTCTCTCTCCAGCTGTAGAGGGAGACGAGCCTGGCTGTAGGGAGCTAGAGACAAGGTAACCGGAGTGGAGCAGGGCTGGGGGTAGGCCAAGGGACCTGGGGAGCTCCGGCCTGGAAACCCCCCAGGCTGCGGCCTAGTATAAGGCCAAACAGGTACTGGGTGGTAGAGGAAGGCAGCAGGTCCAAATCCCCCTTGCCAGTGATGAGTGGCATACACTGCAGTCTTCCCCAGGGAACGGGGGCTAGTTGGTGACTGGCAGTAGCCTTACACTGAGGCAAGGTGGGGATAGGGTGGGTTCCCCTGGGTGGGGAGACCCCGAGACCCTGGGGTTACTGCTAGGGGGCAGCACCCCAGATAACAGGGCACCGGAATCCAGGGAGGGACGTGGGGGCCTAGTGGTAGTGGGACACCAGCCTGCAGAGCACGCTCCAATTAGCTGGAAACAAGCTAATTCCCAAGACACCAGCAGGAAGCGCCGCAGGGGTGAATCCGCATGCTTACAGGCATGTAAATACCTTGCAACGCCAGCTACACTAACACCTCTTCGCTCCTCGCTTGTAGCAGTGTAACTCAGGAGCAACTCCAATGAAATCAGTGGAGTTACACTGATATAAAATTAATGACCCACAGGTGGTTCACCAGTCTGGGAAGCAGTCTGATGAGTGGCACTGTGGTTCACCAGCAGATATAAACTCAATCTGACAAGCCAGAGAAGGCACATCAGACTGGCAGTGCCAGCAGGAATCTGAAACACACTTCTTGAGTTGAAGAAGGTACTAAGAGTCTAGCCAGCATAGCTATCCTGGCAAAGGTGCTGTAGTGTAAACAAGACCTGCATTAACCATGTTTTTGGGCAGGTAATTTCCCATGTTTCTTGAGAAAGAAGTGTTAGTGAGGAGGCATGATTGGAGGGCACCTATGGGAGTGGAATGATCTGCCACTTTAGCTACCAGCTCTGTCCGCCTCCTGGCCCCACCATGCCCCCTGGAGGGTTGGAAGGGCCATGGGAAGAAAGGAAGATGGTAACTGATGGGCTGTGACGAGCACATCTACCAATTGGAGGTAGCAAGATGAATAGCAGAGAGTCCAGACTTTGTATTTACTTCAGGGAGCTAGTGCAAAGGAAGGGGTTCTGCACAGCCCTCTGCAGTACAGGAGTGCTGTTGATGTGTGGCATGGCCCATTCACCTCAGTGGGGTGTGCTCAGATGAATTAGGATTCTCCAAAGAGATTAACAGTATAACACAATAGCTCCTGGTGGTGTGAAATGACCCATTCATCTCAATGGGAGTTCCCCTCTACCTCATATTCAGTTGTGGAATACCATTGTTCAAGGTAATCTCACTATGCATGTCAGTTTTAGAGCAACTAGGATATTAAAATCATCTTCTGGGGATGGGGGGAGAACAGTATCTGAGGAACATCTGAACCAAATTATTCCAAACTTGCACCATTGCCCCTGTTGGGGCATACCAATATCCTAGATAATCTCATTATGCATGTGGATTTTAGAGTACTTTGAAAATTAAAAAAAACGAGGAGTACTTGGGGCACTTTAGCGACTAACAAATTTATTTGGGCATAAGCTTTCGTGGGCTAAAACCCACTTCGTCAGATGCAAGGAGTGGAAAATACATTAGGAAGATATATATATACAGAGAACATGAAAAGATGGGGGTTGCCATACCAACTCTAATTAACAAATCAATTAAGGTGGGCTATTCTCAGCAGGAGAAAAAAAAACTTTTGTAGTGATAATCAGGGTGGCCCATTTCAAACAGTTGACAAGAAGGTGTGAGTAACAGTGGGGGGGGGGGGGGAAATTAGCATGGGGAAATAGTTTTTAGTTTGTGTAATGACCCATCTACTCCCAGTCTTTATTCAAGCCTAATTTAATGGTGTCC
>NC_048304.1:0-43285 GCF_013100865.1 Trachemys scripta elegans | reverse complement strand
ATTGTGCTAGTCACCGCTAGCACAATAATAGAGCATAAGCTTTCGTGGACTACAGCCCATCCGAAGAAGTCCACGAAAGCTTATGCTCTAATAAATTTGTTAGTCTCTAAGGTGCCACAAGTACTCCTGTTCTTCTTTTTTTGAAAATTAATAGATGCTTATAATGCAGGGGGAGGCCATGTATTGGGAACTTCTTGATCAAATTACCTAAATTTGCACCATAAATTCTATCCCAGTCCATAAATAGCTTTTTAATTATTGCTGCCCCAAAAGGGAAGTGGGTGGTGGAAATTGTCCACGATTGATCCCGAGAGAGTAATATCAGGATCAGAGTCATAGTTTGAGCCCCAAGCACGTGGGAAAAAAAAGAAAAAAAAAGTTATAAGAAGTGTAAAATTTGGGTATCACATGATTATTTTAGTAGGACTGTATCTCACTTAAATGACCTCAAAAATCTTGACAACTAAACCAACCCTGTGGCTATTTTCAAGACAAGATTTTTTGGAGGCCCTTTTTCGCCTAATCAGTTTTCTCTTACCCTAACCTATGCTGTTGTGATCCCAGCACTCTGTTCTATATGTACTTGCAATGGTGGAAAGGGACAAATTTTCACACCCAGATCCAGTCTTTCAGGCCCACAAAGTCAGCAGTTACCTTGATTTTGGGGAATTAGGAATGTAAAGGATAATTTCATTTTTAAAGGTGATCTGTAAAGGGGCAATAACTGAGACTGTGCCTTTGTTTGATTTTCTTCTGATGTGTAAAGAAGGCATGAAGATTTGGGAGCCTAGGTGTTTTGTTTTTGTTTGTTTTGGGGAGGGAAGACACATTTATGTTGTCTCCTTTTATATTAAAAATCCAGGTCCTGTCTAGCCTGGGCGACTCATGCTTTCTCTCTGTCTAGACTAGAGTTGATGGTCCTGTTATAATTTGAGCTAATAAATTGTAAATGCTAACTGTGTTGATAACTGAAGTTCTCCACAAATGTTTGTTCTTGGACACAAAGTTTTGTGGTTTGCCTGAGGCTGAGCCACCATGTCCTGATACTTTGCAAAGTCTAGATTAGCATTTACAATCACTTAACAAGCAATTGGCAATCAATTACAACAGGAGGACAAATGCTAGTCCAGACAAAGCCTATGATAACAGGAGAACAAGTGAAATGACAACATCATTCATAAGACTCAAGAGACAGAAAATTGAGCAAAGGAAAGGTGAAGGGATTTTAAATTTTAAATTGACTCTGCACTTGTCCTTGTTGAACCTCATCAGGTTTCTTTTTGGCCCAATCCTCTAATTTGTCTAGGTCTCTCTATATCCTATCCCTACCCTCCAGCGTATCTACTACTCCTCCCAGTTTAGTGTCATCTGCAAACTTGCTGAGAGTGCAGTCCACGCCATCCTCCAGATCATTAACGAAGATATTGAACAAAACCGGCCCCAGGACCGACCCTTGGGGCACTCCGCTTGAAACCGGCTGCCAACTAGACATGGAGCTGTTGATCACTACCTGTTGAGCCCGACAATCTAGCCAGCTTTCTATCCACCTTATAGTCCATTCATCCAGCTCATACTTTTTTAACTTGCTGGCAAGAATATTGTGGGAGACCGTATCAAAAGCTTTGCTAAAGTCAAGGAATAACACATCCACTGCTTTCCCCTCAACCCCAGACCCAGTTATCTCCTCATAGAAGGCAATTAGGTTAGTCAGGCATAACTTGCCCTTGGTGAATCCATGCTGACTGTTCCGGATCACTTTCCTCTCCTCTAAGTGCTTCAGAATTGATTCCTTGAGGACCTGCTCCATGATTTTTCCAGGGACTGAGGTAAGGCTGACTGGTCTGTAGTTCCCTGGATCCTCCTTCTTCCCTTTTTTTAAAGATGGGCACTACATTAGCCTTTTTCCAGTCATCCGGGACCTCCCCCAATCGCCATGAATTTTCAAAGATAATAGCCAATGGCTCTGCAATCACATCCGCCAACTCCTTTAGCACCCTCGGATGCAGCGCATCTGGCCCCATGGATTTGTGCTCGTCCACCTGTCCTCTCATCATTTAATTATCTGTCATCTGTTTAGGCTCTAAACTCTTTGGGACTGGGAACAGTCTATAATTAGGCAGCTAAAGCATCAAGCACACTTTTGAGACACTATTTAAATAATCAGTAATAGAAGTGAGTCAGTAAGTTACCAAAAATATTTTAATTGCACCCTCAAGCTGTACACACACCTTGAATGGGTAATCACAAGATCATATTGCTGTAACCTTCATCCTTCCTTGGACATCCCATCCCTATTGTTTGTCACTTCCACTCACTGTACCCTATTTAAAATTTAGATAAAAATCTTCATGGTAGACATTTTTATTTGTTTGGTAAATTGCCCAGCAGAGTTTTGGGTATGGACAAATTGAAAAATCAATAGGATAAGTAATAAGCTTGAATGGGGGAGAATTATATGTGGAAGCCAAAGGGTATAAACACAAATAATTAAAAGTAAAAAATAATAATAATAATAATAATTTGAACATGAGGAACAGTCTCTCAGAGTAAGCTCTACAGGATTGCAGAATAAACTAGAAAAGACTATGGCAGAAGAATCTACCAAAATGAAGTTGTGGAACTGTCATTGCTTGAGACATTTAAACTCGACTGTACAAATCACTAGAGGAAAAAAAAAATACTGCAAAAAGTAAGCCTGCCCGGGGGGAAGGACTAAATGTTCAAATGTATTTTCCATTTCTATGAATTATGGAGAAAGCAAGATTAGAAACTGTTAATACAGATTTTTGACTAGCACTAACTCCCAGTGTTTAGGGTGCAAATGTAATTTTATTAACCTAGTAAATTATGTTTCTCTCCATTGGAAACTAATTTCCTTTCAATAAAAGGTATAGCACAGGAAGAGTAACAGCAAACACAGTGCAGGTTAGTGCAGTGCTGAACATTGAATTTCTCTTGATTTGTGTTTCCAGTCTCCGCTCTGCACCACACAATTCTAGAATCACATCCTGCATGGCTAAGGCCTGGCCCTTTACCTCAGCTGAAGAGCCAAGGACCACTCTTTCCACAGGTCTAGAATGAACTGCATGTTTAACATTTTGTACCTCAGCAGTCATTTGTCCTAAATTTTCTTCCAGGGTGCTAAGCTGCTGTTGTAAACTCTCCATGCAGGAACTGACTTGTTTTGAGTAGTTTAGATGTTCTTTTAAAGAAACTAAAAGAGGGTCTATTTTTAATGATGCACTCATGCCTTCTGTCCCAGTCCCAGCTTCCAGCATGTTTCTCAGGGTGTCAATGAGGTCACTGAGATCCTTCTGTTGTATGTAGTGGCTGGACGCCTGTTCTTTGATGGCCTCCTGTAAGCTTATTGGTCCCTTCTGTGCTTCGAGAACTAAGGCTTTTAATTCTTGCAGCCTTACTCGGTTGATATACGTGGAACCAAAGACACCGATAATAGCTCCTAGTACAGAACCAATAATGGACCAGTTCTTCGTTTTTTCTGCTCTTGTTCTCTCTTTTTCATGGCTTTCCCTCACAGCTGCAGAGAAGAGAGAGAATTTTTCCCGCTCAGATTCCTCGGCACTTAAATAGGCAGTTCGGTACCTCTTCTCTTCCTGCAAAAAACACGACATATTGAAGAAGATGTGATGTGCAATTATAAAATCACATTGAAGTCTACATCTACAAATTAAATAATTGGTTTGGTGTATACATATGTTTTCCTCTATGCACAGAACTATAGTGTAATTTAATATACCTCAGCTGTGTCCTGGAATCATTTCTAGCTCAGAAATGTCTTATTTTATTGTCAGATTTCCTTAGTCAAATCTAGTTATAACAATCTGAGATGTAATTTCCAGTGAAAATTAAAGACTAAAAATGATGATCAAGAATTACACTTTAAGCTTTGCTGTGCAGAGATTTGTCACATATAGGTCTGTCCTTGGTATCCTCCTCTTCTCTCTTTACAATCTATCTGTGGATCATCTTATGTGCTCCCATTGCTTTAAATTACCATCTTTACACCAATGACTCACAAATCTACCTTTCCACTCTTGATGTCTGCCTCCATTCAGTCCTGCATCTCAGTCTGTTCCTCTGATGACACCTCCTGGATGTCTCACAAGCAATCTGAAAATAATGTGGCCAAACCTCACTGCGCTTTCCTCCAAAATTCTCTCTCCTTACCTTCATTCTATCAACACTGACACCATCATCTTTTCCTGTCAAATAATACCATAACCTGAGAGTCCTCTTCCAGTTCTCCCTCTCTCACACAAAACACCCAGGCTTGGTCTGTATCTTGACCAGAATATTTTGAGAGTCCATTCTCTTTTATTTTTTCTTCATTGCTAAAACTTGTCCAGGCCCTCATCTCCCAAATCTGGATTACTAAAATTGCCTCCTATCGGGCCTTCCATGATACATTGTCTGACTCAAACTGACCCATCTACATTACCTGACCCAATCAAAACCCAGCTAATTGATCATCTTCCTTGATCTTCACTGACTACAATAACTTAATCTCCCTTTGAATCACTCCACTGGCTTCCCCTCTTCCATTATATCAAGTTCCAATGTTTTCTCCTCACCAGCAAGGCCTTCACAGCTCTGCCCCTGTGTACTTATCCACTGCTGTTCTCTTACTGCTTTACCCTGTAGCCCACTTACAATGCTAGCTTCAACCACCCATATGTTTGCTTCTCAAACAAGAATCTGCAAACTTTCTTCTACTCTGCTTCTTATACATAGATTCACAATTTTTAATCCCAGAAGGGACCATTATGATAATCTAGTCTGATATTCTGGTTAGCACAGGCCAGAGAACTTCAACAAAATAATTCTTACAGCAGATCTTTAAAAAAAACCATCCAATCTTGTTTTAAAAATTGTCTGTGATGGAGAATCCATCACGATCCTTGGTAAATTGTTCCATTAGTTAATTACTCTCGCCATTAAAAATGTATGCCTTATTTCTAGTCTGAATTTGTTTAGCTTTAATTTCCAGCCACTGGATCATGTTATAGCTTTCTCTGCTAGACTGAAGAGCCCATTATTAAATATTTGTTCCCTATGTATGTTCTTATAGACAATCAAGTCACGCCTTAACCTTCTCTTTGTTAAGATAAATAGATTAAGCTGCTTGAGTCTATCACTGTAAAGCATGTTTTCTAATCCTTTAATCGCTCTCATGACTCTCCTCTGAACGCTCTTCAATTTATCAACATCCTTCTTGAATTGTGGCCACCAGAACTGGACACAGTATTCCAGCAGTGGTCACACCAAAGCCACATACCGTGTAAAATAACCTTTCTATTCCTGCTTGAGATTCCCCCATTATGCATCCCAGGATCACATTAGCTCTTTTGGCCACAGCTTTGCACTGGGAGCTCATGTTCAGCTTATTAGCCACCATGAACCCCAAATCTTTTTAAGAGTCCCAGTTTACCAGGATAGAGTCCTCCATTCTGTAAGTATGGCCTACATTCTTTATTCCTAGACATATATTTACATTTAGTCATATTAAAATGCATAATGTTTGCTTGTGCCCATTTTACCAAGTGATCCAGATCATTCTCAATCAGTGACCTGTCCTCTTCATTATCTGCCACTCCCACAATTTGTATGTAATCTGCAAACTTCATCAGCGATGATTTTATGTTTTCTTCCAATTTATTGATAAAGATGTTAAATAGTGTAGGGCCAAGAACCAGTCTCTGCAGGACCCCACTAGAACTAGACTCACTCAGTGACGATTTCCTGTTTACAGTTACATTTTGAGATCTTTCAGTTTGCCAGTTTTTAATCCACTTAATGTGTGCCATGTTAATTTATAAAGGAAGTATCATTATTCCATTTTACACATGGTGAAACTGAGTTGGAGAGGTGAACTGACTTGTCCAGTAGGCCAGTGGCAGAGCTGGGAGTAGAATCCAGGTCTCCTAAGTCCCAGTCCAGTACTCTGTCTGCTAGGACACACTGCCTATTTGAGGCAATTTGGACCAATTTTTCAGAAGTGATGGGTATCCATGGCACCCACTAACTTCAGTTGCACTTCTGAATGCTCAACAATTCTAAAAACAAGGCTGACAGTTTGAAGCTGGGCACCCAATCATTGATACATCTAAAATTAGTGCATACTTATGCAACTTCGGCCCTTAATCTTTCTATGAGTCATTTCCCAGCTGACACTATAGGCTAGTAGATTAGAGTTAAATCTGGAAGTCAGGGGACTGGGTCCAACACCAACTTGCTATGAAACCTTGGATGAGTCACTTGCTCTTCTGGAGCACGTGTTTCACTAAAACAGAGATAACAAGAACTGCAAACATTCTGGTTTAAGTGACTTGCCTAGCATGTCACAGGAAGTCTGCAGCAGATCCACACATATTGACGTGCAATTAACTGCCTTAGATACAAGATCATTCTTTCTTCTTACAGTCCCCTTCCTTATTCACTACACACCTTCCAACTTCGGCAGCAAATGAGGCAGGGGCTCTACAGACAACAGCTAGTCTCATTCAGTACACCACCCTGAATCATTCACTGAGCACTGTCCACTTTGAGCATAGCATGAAGAAGTGGACCTGTGAAAAAATTGTATGTGATCACCGAATCATAGGGTTAGAAGGGACCGCAAGTGTCATCTGGTCTAACCCCCTGCCAAGATGCAAGATCACATAATTAAAGTCTCTACCATAATGCACATGCACACGGGGTAAGAAGTAACCTTGATTATAATATTTCCTAACTTTTGAGTGCTCGGCTTTTCAACCTTAAGATTCTTTTAAGATTGCGTGTGAGGTATGGGACCACACACTGAATGAAGATTCCCCGAGCACCATCCATTATGTGCACTGAATAAAGCAAGAGTCCAATGGAAAAATAGTATGTGATCATATAACTAAAGACTGCATCATTGTGCATATGCACAAGGGGGCAAATATAGGTTGGCAAAGACACGGTTAAATATAGGATTTCCTAATATTTCAGTGACTTTGCAACCTAAATAACTTTTTAATTATAGCTTTTGTGTATATATAATTATATACACATATACACACACACTATATATATATATAAATATATAAAAATAAAATGTGTGTGTGTGTGTATATTTTTATATATATATAAAAATAAAATGTGTGTGTGTGTGTGTGTGTGTGTGTGTGTGTGTGTATGTATGTATATAGATATATAAAAAAAAACACACACAGGGCTATTAAAATCCTTCCAAGTCTAAATAAAGCTCTAATACCTATCCTATAAACTCCAAATGAAGTTACTAATTTAACCAGATTTCATCTTGAAACTTGAGCATACTATGCATTTCTGATGCCTCAGCTTTTACAACTGTCTCCTAGATCCTCTCCATTCCACTAAAACTGTCCCCAATAAAGTAATTGTAATCACTGCCTGTGACCCAAGAACTTCTTAATGCCAATTGACAAGGAGATGCAGAGGGGTTACAAGCCTCACATGGGTCTACTGTATACATTTTAGTTCACCAGAGAGAGTATCATGTGAGGTCTGTGTCACTCTGGTCATCAAAATCATTGTAAAATGTATATACAAATACCAGGTAAGGAGTTATGTATGCATACTGAACATATGTTCTTTAAAAGTCTGTAGGTACTGGTCACCAGCAAAGGTGAAAACTGGTTTTCTGTCAGATGATAGATGTTCATTCATCTATCTGTTCACAAGTAAACAGAGTATTGCTTCATTCAGAATGGGCTTCTTACCACCAGTCTGAGCTGAATGCAGATAAAGGATTGTGAGGCCTTCAGAGAAAAAAAAAAAATCTAACAGGAAGAGAAAAGCAGGAGGGGGGAAACCCTATCTGGTGGGCACACTTCAAAAGTTTTCTTAACTAGGGTTACCATATCTAATAAATAAAAAAAGAGGACCCTCCACGGGCCCTGGCCCCGCCCATTTCCCCACCCCTAGCCCCGCCCCAACTCCACCCCTTCCCCACCCTAACTCCGCCCCCTCCTCCTTCCCACTCCCAGCCACGGGGAAAGGGCTGCCCCAGCGCTACCGGCTTCACGGTTTGCCGGACAGCCCCCAGACATTGTGCCCCCGGCCGGCGCTTCCCCAGCACAGCTGGAGCCCGGGAGGGGAAGCACCCAGCCGGGGGTGTAGGGTCTGGAGGCTGCCTGGCAAACCGTGAAGCCGGTAGCGCTCGGGCTTTGGGCAGCCCCCGTGCCTCCAGGCCCTGCGCCCCCAGCTGGGCACTTCCCCTCCCGGGCTCCGGCGGCGCAGGGTCCGGAGGCACGGGGGCTGCCTGAAGCCGGTAGCGCTCGGGCAGCCCGGCTCTTAAACAGAGCCGAAGAGGAGCAGAGCCTCCAGCCGCGGTGGCTCTGCTCCTCCCCGACTCTTCGCTACCGGCTTTGGGCAGCCCCCGTGCCTCCAGACCCTGCGCCCCCAGCCGGGCACTTCCCCTCCCGGACATGTTCGGCTTTTTGGCAATTCCCCCCGGACGGGGGTTTGACTGCCGAAAAGCCAGACATGTCCGGGAAAAAGAGGACGTATGGTAACCCTATCTTAACTATATTTGGGGGCAGAGAAGATTCCCAAGCACCCTTCACTGAGAAAGTATAAAAATGAATAAGGGGTCTCAGCTAGCCTAGGTTGAAAACACTGAAGAGAACTATGGGTGAGATAAAACTCTGTTAGCCTGGGATATGTTTATAATGAAAACAAGAATAAGTTTATTGTCAAAGATTCTAGTAATAGTGAGTAAGAATATTGGGAACAAATGGTTACATATGAGACAAAATTTTAACACTTTCTAGAGACTAAATTTAACAGGTTAACTTCCTGTTTGCAGTGTTGTTGTAGCTGTATGGGTATGAGATATGAGAGAGAGAAAGTAGGGGAGCTAATATCTTTTATTGGACCAACTTCTGTTGGTGGAAGTTACAGGCTTTTGAGCTACACAGAGATCTTCAGGGAGATAGATACTTCCCTCCTATATGGGAGGGAACCGTTTCCTCCTTGGCTTGGTCAAAGACTGTAAAGCATAATATTAATGGGTATCCATAGCTCCTTATGTTGTGTTAATGCAGACAATTTACAACAAAATTAATCACAAGCGTGTCATTAGCTTCCAGAAAATACCTTACTTGATACACTTTTATAATACAGTAATATTGTATACAAGCAGTTGATTCAATTGCCTTTCATTTAGGATTCAGCCCCACAGTCTTTATAGACCAGAAAACCCTTGCAATGTATTCTTTTAAAAGTAAAACTCAGACCAAGCTACTCTCTCCTGCTGCAGGTTAGATGCCATGCTGTCTCCTCCCCCACTTGTTAGCTTGATATCTTTGTTTACCTAATTTGTAATTAGACTTTCTTTGTCTCTGCCTGATGACTGGGCTGGACAGAGAAGCAAATACATATTGCTTTGTCTAAGGCAGCCTGTGTTTATGCATTGCTTGCCAAACACATTTTAAGAATATAATTCTAGCACATATTTATAATTGTTTGTACATCCCTGGGCATGCACCATGCAAGAATACTAATGAGTGAGTTATTAATTTTCCAATGATATATTTACATGACAACTTTTAGATACACATTATAAGCATAGTGAGTTGGGGTACATTGAATTGGTCACTCCTTACCTGATACCAGTGAGTTCTTTCCCCTCTGGCACTGGGATGCTCTTAGGGTTGTAATTCCCCCATCAAATAAAGAGATGGAGAAGTGGAGCTGGGTTACATATGAACAAGGAGAAAGCTACAGAGATACCCACTTCCCTTGTCAGAGGATGGAGGGAAATGGAGGAAAGTGTGGAAAGCCTCCAACAGTATCTCCCCCCCGTCAAGATACTTCATTGATACCCTACGTTTTACCACATCAATTCACATTCTTTGGGTTGTCCTTTAAGAATCTTCACAGCTATACTTCTGTCTTCTTATATTTCCTCTTTTATGCACTATGCTTTGCGATTCAAGTCTCCTTGATGCTCCCTTTGTCTTCTTCTCCATCCCCAACCCCACTAATCCCACGTCCCAGCAGCCAAGGCTGTGTAAAGGAGGACAGAAAGCCCCTTCCCAGCAGCCAGGGCAGAGAGGAGGATAAGAGGGAAAATAGGTTGAGCAGTGTCCATCTATGTGCCGGCAGATAGGAAAAGAGAGCAAACTTTGTCTTTAAATTGCCATGACATATTTCCAGCCCAAGTGATACAAATACTTTTAGATCTGGCAATTGACCTCCATCAGCACAAGCATAGACAAGCATCACACGAACAACCACAGCCTACAAAAATAAAGAAATACTACTCTTTACACAGATAAAGCAACTCTGTGGTTTTAGCATTATTAAGATTTATACATCTGTGTAATGGGGTGCAAAGATATGATCAGTAAATCAGAAGTTAACTTTCACCCAACTTCCCCTTCTCTTTACACAGGGGCTGAGAAGGGAAGACTATAAATATGGCTTGCTTGGGAGGCAGAGGCAAGAGAATACCTTCAAAAAGGGAGGGTTCCACCCCCAGGGCTAGAAAGACTTTGCTGAACCTCTTACCTGGGGAGTTTTATTGTTAACTTTCTGATTATATTACATTATTTTACTTTTTTTTTGCGGGGGTGGGAGGGGTTGTTACAAGCATTAATCCTTGAGGTAGAGACTTGGCTGACTATAAGTGTTTTTTCTCCTGTGTCATTCTATAATCTTGCAGTCCCTTTCATGCAGACTGTTAAAACACTTTAGTGGGTGTAGAGTTTCTCACATAAGGGCCTCCAGCTTCATATGTTGCCGTTTCCTCTCTGGAACCCAACATTTTCATATGATTCTACCAAACAAACAATAAGACTGTATCAAAAAACACTAACGTCAGAAAAAGTCAGAGTTAAGATTGTCTGCACAATCTTAATTCTGCCCTCTTGTGTATACACATTATGACACAGTTTCTCAATTAATATCCTATAATTGTGATTACCCAATAGATTTGCAACCAGGAGTGCAGGTCTCATTTGAACAAATCTATGCTATGTCAGAACCCAAAGCACTGAACCTCTGTCTCTGCCTAGATTACCAAACCTTGAATCAAATCACAATCAGGAATCAATACTGCTGCCCTTAATTCCCAAGTTGCTAGATCACGTGGGGGCTGCCTGAACATTTACAAAGCTAGGCCTTCAGGGGCCTACAGCCTCATGTGTATTACAGTGGGAAATGAATGGAAAACAGCATTTAGGCTCTGTTATGGCCACTTCAAGTATTTAGTAATGCCATTTGGTCTAACAAACGCTTGGGGCATTTTCTAACATTTCTTCAGTAATGTGTTACAGGATATATTAAACAAATATGCTGTAGTCTCTCTCGACAATATATTAATTTTTTCTGACAACTTAGAGCAGCATAATTTCCATGTCATAACATCTTAGAAAGACTATGTCAATATGGCCTTCATGCTAAATTAGAAAAATTTGCTTTTAATCAAACCACTATAGGAGTTCCTGAGTTTTATCCTGTCTCCTGAAGAAATCAAGATGAATCCTTGCAAGGTACAGGTGTTTGCACTTGGGTCGTGCCTCAAAATGTACATGACCTGCAATGCTCTTTTTAGGCTTTTCCAACTTTTATCATCAGTTCATCCCAAACATCTCAAAGCAAATCACACCTCTCACAGCCCTACTCCAGAAGAATATTCAGTTCCATTGGCCTCATGAGGTCCAAACCGCTTTCAAACAATTAAGGCTAGCCTTTACTACTGCTCCTATACTGGTTCACCCAGACACCATGCAGTTGTTTGTTGTAGAAGCAGACACCTCCAGTATGGTGATTGAAGCAGTACTCTCACAAAGACAGGGGGCAGAGCAGAAACTCAACCTTGCAGAAAAGAAATGTGAAATCCTGGACAAAGCACTTCTAGTAATCAAAAAAGCCTTCAAAGAATGGCATCATCCCCTCGAGGGGGTGTCTTTTTCATGGTTCAAATTCATTATCTCCTACCATCCTGGCAAAGACTTAGAAATGGCAAAGCTGCTACCTTATCCCAAAAGGGAGAATATTACACCAATCAAAAGGGTCTGAGCCAGGAAATATCTCACATACTTAAACCCCATAATTTTCTGAATGCTGCCACCCCACAGGATTTATTTTCTATAATCCATTCTGCCTCTGCTTTGAGAATACCTTCTGATGAGTTAGCCACACTAAACAAAGAACCACATGACACTCAGGAGAGAGTCATGTTTCTGAAGGGTCATACCTACGTTCCCCTTGGTCCCCTACATGTGGAGGCACTACAAGTGTGCCCTGACTTTCTGCTAGTGGTACATCTGGGGCACCTTAAAATCCCACGTTTGGTATCCTGTTTCTTCTGGTGGCTCCAAATATATTCTACAACATAGTTGTTTGTTGCTTCCTGCAACATGTGCACTCCTGCCAAGACACCACATGGTAAACCCCAACAAGGGCTTCAGCAACTATTGCATTAGATTTTATTATAGAACTGCCAGGGTCCAGTGGGTTTACAATCATCCTCAGAGTTGCAGACCACCCTACAAAAATGGCCCATTTTGTTCCCTGTATCCAAAGAAACAGTCCAGCTATGGATAACCCATGTTTGTCCATATCCATGGTCTCCTAAATAACGTTATCTCTGATTGAGGGATGCAATTCATCTTTTGGTTCTGGTGGGAGGCACTGCAAATTCTGGGGATCCATATATGCCTCTCCTCTGCATAACATCCTCAGACCAATGGTCAAACAGAGTAAGTAAACAAAATCTTGGAACAGTATCTATGATGCTACACCAACTACCATTTGGATGATTGGTCCTCACTATTACCATACGCAGAACATGCTTCCACAGGTCAGAGCCCTTTCTTCGCAAACTACAAGTTCCACCCAAAATTACCTGTATCCTCATCCAATCCAGCACCATCAGATTGGATTCAACAGATCCATCAGACTCAGGAGAGACTGAAGGGCCATCTTGAAAAAACACAACTGGATTATAAAAGGCATGCAGACCAGCACAGTCAACCAAGTCCCCCTTATTCAGTATGGGATAAGGTATAGCTCTCAACAAAACATCTTTGTACAGACAGACCTTCCTGCAAACTAGATTCCTAGTTCCTGGGTCCCTATCGAATCTGATGACAAATCAACCCAGTCACCTTTGAGCTCCACCTGCCTCAACGCTCAGGATCCATCTGCTTTTCCATGTTTCAATGCGAAAACATATACAGAAAACCCCTTCCCTCAGTGGGAGCAACCACTTCCTCCGATGGTATGCGTGCAAGGCCATGAAGAGTACATCATTGATGATGTCCTCGATTCCAAGTTTAAGTAGGACAAACTCTGGTACCTATTCAACTGGGAAGGGTATGGCCCAAAGGCGCGTACGTGGGAACTGGCAGAAAACATTCATGCCTCTACTCAAGGTGTTCCACAAAAACCACGGAGAAACCCGGTCCAGCACCCCCCCAGGATACCCCTAAGGGAGAGGGTACTGTCATGACCCCATGGGTCTTGAACCTGGGTCTGCTGGGTTCCCAGTTGGCTGTCAGCTCCCTGCTCCCACCCAGCAGCTCACTACTAACTGATTGAGCAAAGAGATGATGAAACCTGAAGCTACATTGGGAGACTCCTCTGGGTCTTGATTGTAGGAACACCAGGACCTCTGACTGGATTTAAATAGGAAGCCCTGACCAAAGAGAGGCTCAGGAAGTTGTCTCCACAACTGGGCTCTACCTGGCTGCTATATCAGACCCTCCTTCTCACCTCACTCCTGAATCCTGTTTCCCTCCTTTGCTCTTTGTTCCTGCTTTCCTGATCTGTTCCTGGTTCCTTACCTCTGGTCTCCAACTCTGGCTCCAACCCTTGGTTTGATTCCCCAAATCTGATTCTGGCTCTGACCCTGATTCCAATCCTTGACCTGATGCCCAACTCCAACTTCTGCTCCAACCACTAGAGCTGGCCACCTACATCCTGGCCCCAACAAGTGCATGTAAATGCCATGATCTTCAATTACTTATCTAGACATCTCCAGAACACGAGACACTTCCAGAAAACTGTTTCACACACCTTAGGACAGTGGTTCTCAAACTTTTGTACTGGTGACCCCTTTCACATAGCAAGCCTCTGAGTGCTACCCCCCTAATAAATTAAAAACACTTTTTTATATATTTAACACCATTATAAATACTGGAGGAAAAGCGGGATTTGGGGTGGAGGCTGACAGCTCGCGACCTCCCAGGTAATAATCTGGCAACCCCCTGAGGGCCCCCAACCCCCAGTTTGAGAACCCCTACCTTAGGAGGTCCACTAGAGCAACATTTCTCTAATGTGGCCGCCAGGGGCTTTTTGTACAGCCACGACAGCCTCCTGGGTGGTGATGGGTGGGGGGCAAAGCATCAGCCCCTCCCACTTCCTCCTTTTTGCTCCTGAATACGCTGCCCTGCACTGCCTCTGGAGAGAGGTGGGGCACAATGCTGCAGGAGCAAGGTGAGTTCTTGACCCACATCGGGGGGAGCAGGTTTGAGCAGCAGGCTCCAGCGGTGGGACCTAAGGAACCTGGCTGTGTGGCCCCGGGCTCTGACCGTGGGGCAGCGGGTGCTGACCCCCCTGGCTCTGGCTACGCAGCCCTGGCCTCCAGCTCTAGGCTGAGTGCAGCCCAGAATTAAGCTACTTCACAGATCTTGCCTTAACTGTCTATCCCACTAATTTGTTGATTAAGGAGATAGGTAGTAAACAATTTCACAACATAAAAGACGATTAACTATCAGACCATTAAGAGTGTGTGTGTGTGAATGCATTCACTGAGGAGGAAAATGTGTACAGTGACAAGGATAGGGTCAGTACTGCAGCAGCATCCAGTATGATGCCACATGGTACACATGGAGAAAATAGGGATGTAAAAGTTAAAATACTTACTCAGCAGACACTTTGGTCTTAATGGATGAGACATAAACTTGGAAATCATGAGACTGGTTCTGATATCAACTTCCTGTGAAACCCTCTATGAGTCACTCTCTCAGAGCCTCTACTTCACCACTTGTACAATGGGGATAACAACAAACTATATCTTAGCCTTGACCTAGACTAGGGTGAACAGATGACAGAGGTCAAATATTGGGATGCGGGGGGGGAACGGAGCAAAAAAAAAAAAAAACACAAGCAGGCAGCGCAGCAAAACAAAATAAAAAAAACTGCCGGAGCACAGGAAAAACTGAGAACCCACCGGCAGCTCCACACCCCGCCCCCACACCAGCTTGCCTCTGCTCCGTCTCCACCTCCCCCCTCGGGGAGGGAGGGGGGCAGCACGCAGAGGGACCTGCCAGGGGGCCAGGTGAGTCCCAGGCAGTGCTAGCCTTACCTGGAGCGGCTCCCAGGGAGCATCCAGCAGGCCGGTCCTGTCCCTCTGGCTCCTAAGGTTGGTCGGGTCGGGGGGGGGGGGTGGGGAGGGGGTCGCTGCCGGCACCTACAAGCCCCCCCGCCTCTGCAGCACACAGTGGAGACCTCCTCGCCGTCTCTGTGCGTGCCTGGGGAGTAGGGCCGCAGCACTCTGCAGGCTGCTGCTGGCCGGCCGGCAGGCAAGCAGGTGCTGGGAGTTCAGCTGAGCTGCCTCAGGGCCCAGGAAGAAGAGGTGAGCAGCGCAGGCAGTGCCGGCTTGCGTCCTCCACCAGACGGTCCCCCGATATCGGGACAAAGTGCGTCCCGACCTATGTAAGGTCAGGACGCGGGACAAGTCCCCTAAAATCGGGACTGTCCCAATAAAATCGGGACGTCTGGTCACCCTAACCTAGACAGTGGTGACAGCTTTAGCCCTATGTAATGTATGCAGTCACATGAGGCCCTGTTCTTCCAGGGGTCTCATAACACACTGACCTGACCCATCAGCTAGAGTGCTATTCTTGATTCTTTCTCTTGTCCTTTCGAACTCTGGTGCCAGAATTAGTGGAAGTCCTTCTCACATCATTGCTTGGAAAGCTGCATGTCAGCTCCACCTAGTGGCATTCCGATCCAAGTAGAAGTGCCACTTATTTTTGAGTCTGCACAGCCTTTAATAAGGTTAAGGAGTTCTGCAATCAGACAGGCGGCAGCAGGTGTGGTTATCCTGGACACCCAGGTGGGAACGGACAACATCGTAAGTGGGGAGGAAGATGCATGGGGCCATGCAGATATTATTTTACCTAGAGCCAGTCCTGTCAAGCAGATTAGCTGCTCATGAACTAAATTTTGCCTTTAAAAATGTATTCAATTCTAGACTTTCTTATTGAATTCCAGTTTTACAGGGAACACTGTCCCAACTACCCCTGCCTCCTTAGGCAGACAATTTATTCTCAATGTTCACTTAATCTTGGGTTTTCTTCCACAGCTTTACCAGCATATTCCAACCCTAACCTATACGATCCATTTCTCTAATGTGTAGTGTACCAAATTCATCCCAAGTCAATGGCACTAGAGATTAATTTAGGTTTCAGTTTTAGAAACAGGATTGGCTATTTGCAATAATGATCAGTAGAGGTAAAAACAAGGGACCCACTGTCCCCAAGCTCCAACTCTTGGCATATCCCTTACCTGCAGCAATCTGTGTTCCAGGGTAGCCAGTTCTAAGTACTGGGTGTCTTCCCGGGATACTCGATCCAAACGATCGCGAACTTCCTTCAGTTTGATTTGATGGGCTTCTATGCTCTCACGAGCTTCTCGTACGATCCCTCGAGCTACCATAAACACTTTTTCAGCCTGAAAAGAGGGAATGCAAACAAGTTCCTGTTTATCACTGAGTAGGTCTAAATTGCTGACTTCATGGATGTGAATTTGGAGAAGGGAGATTTCTCAGTTAATAAAGTCCAGAAGACAAGCTACTAGGCTTGATCACATTCATAATATTAATTCATTCCTCAGTTCATTTTCAGCAAAGATATATAGTTCTTTTTCCAAAGTTCAGTGAAGGAATCTCCTTTCTACTGGCAAACTGAGTACTGTATCTGCAGTCTTTGTGACCCAGAGACCTCGGTGTCAACTAGCAGGGGGTACAGGGATGAATAAGGTTTACAGTAGGGCTGTCACATGATTTAAAAAATTAATTGCACGAATACAATACAGTGCTCACTTTATTTTTTATTATAAATATTTGCACTGTAAAAATAAAAGAAATAGCATTTTTCAAGTTTCAGAGTAGCAGCCATGTTAGTCTGTATCTGCAAAAAGAACAGGAGTACTTGTGGCACCTTAGAGACTAACAAATTTATTTGAGCATAAACTTTCGTGGGCTACAGCCCACTTCTTCGGATGCATAGAATGGAACATATATAGCGGAGATATATATACACATAGAGAGAGCATGAAAAGGTGGGAGTTGTCTTACCAACTCTGAGAGGCCAATTAAGTAAGAGAAAGAACACTTGAAGTGATAATCAAGATAGCCCAGTACAGACAGTTTGTAAGAAGTGTGAGAATACTTACATAGGGAGATAGATTCAATGTTTGTAATGGCTCAGCGATTCCCAGTCTCTCTTCAAGCCTAAGTTGATTGTATCTACTTTGCATATCAATTCAAGTTCAGCAATTTCCGTTGGAGTCTGTTTTTGAAGCTTTTCTGTTGCAAAATTGCCACCCTCAGGTCTGTAACTGAGTGACCAGACAGGTTAAAGTGTTCTCCTACTGGTTTTTGAATGTTATGATTCCTGATGTCAGATTTGTGTCCATTAATTCTTTTGCGTAGAGACTGTCCGGTTTGGCCAATGTACATGGCAGAGGGGCATTGCTGGCACATGATGGCATATATCACATTATGATATATGCCATCATGTGCCAGCAGTGCCCCTCTGCCGTGTACATTGGCAAAACCACAGTCTCCACGCAAAAGAATTAATGGACACAAATCTGACATCAGGAATCATAACAAAAATAACTGCATTCAAAAATAAAACAATGTAAAACTTTAGAGCCTACAAGTCCACTCAGTTCTACTTCTTGTTCATCCAATTGCTCAGACAAACAAGTTTGTTTACATTTGCAGGAGATAATGCTGCCCGCTTCTTGTTCACAAAGTCACCTGAAAGTGAGAACAGGTGTTTGCATGGCACTGTTGTGTGACGAAGTGTTCATAATGTTTTCTCTGAATACTGTGTGTGTGCCTCAGTTTCCCCTATGCAGTTCTTAAGTATCTAGGTGGTGGGAGAAGGGGGTGTGATTGTTGCAGAGCCCTAGAGGGCAGATGTGATGCTGGCTGGACAGAAAATGGCCAACACTCTGTCTCCTGGCAACTAATGACCTGGGCCCCTCCTCTCCAAAGGTGCCAGCTGAAGGTGTTGGAGAACAAAGAGATCAGGTGATTTCCTGGCTCGGGAAAGAGACAAAGTCCAAAGGAGGAGGGGCTGGAGAGTATTTCAGTTTGGGGCTGGCTGGGGACGTGGAGTGAGTGCAGACGTGGGTGTCTGGCTCACTGCCCCCCAAAAATGGACCCAGCTGAGGGGTCCTGTTCTCTGTACCTACAAGCTCTGTTTTAGACTGTGTTCCTGTCATCTAATAAACCTCTGTTTTACTGGCTGGCTAAGCATCATGTCTGACTGCAAAGTTGGGGTGCAGGACCCTCTGGCTTCCCCAGGACCCCGCCTGGGCAGACTCGCTGTGGGAAGTGCACAGAGGGGCAGAGGATGCTGAATGCTCCACGGTCAGACCCAGGAAGGTGAAGCCGTGTGAGCTTCTTGCCCTGAAGACAGTCTGCTCACAGAGAGGAGACTTCACCAGAGTCCTGACTGGCTTTGTAGGGAGCAGTTCCAGAGCATCGCCTGGGGACTCCATGACATGTTGTAGCTAGCGTTGCGAGATATTTACGTGCCAGATGCGCTAAAGATTCATATGTCCCTTCATGCTTCAATCACCATTCCAGAGGACATGCGTCCATATTGATGACGTGTTTTGCTCGATAATGATCCAAAGCAGTGCAGACCGACGCATGTTCATTTTCATTATCTGAATCAGATGCCACCAGCAGAAGGTTGATTTTCAATTTTGGTGGTTCAGGTTCTGTAGTTTCCGCATCAGTGTGTTGCTCTTTTAAGACTTCTGAAAGCATGCGCCACACCCCCTCCCTCTCAGATTTTGGAAGGCACTTCAGACTCTTAAATCTTTGGTCGAGTGCTGTAGCTATCTTTAGAAATCTCACATTGGTACCCTCTTTGCGTGTTGCCATATCTGCAGTGAAAAGTGTTCTTAAAATGAACAACATGCTGGGTCATCATCCGAGACTGCTATAACATGAAATATATGGTAGAATGCGGGTAAAACATAGAGGCAGGAGACATATATTTTCCCCAAAGGAGTTCAGTCACAAATTTAATTAACGCATTATTTTTTTAACAAGAGTCATCAGCATGGAAGCATATCCTCTGGAATGGTAGCCAAAGCATGCAGGGCCATACGAATGTTTAGCATATCTGGCACGTAAATACCTTGCAATGCCGGTTACAAAAGTCCCATGCAAACGTCTGTTCTCGCTTTCAAGTGACATTGTTAATAAGAAGTAGGCAGCATTATCTCCTGTAAATGTAAATAAACTTGTTTCTCTTGGCAATTGGCTGCACAAGAAGTAGGACTGAATGGACTTGTAGGCTCTAAAGTTTTACATTGTTTTGTTTTTGAGTGCAGTTATGTAACAAACAAACCAAAACAAAAAAAATCTACATTTGTAAGTTGCACTTTCCCGATAAAGAGATTGCACTATGGTACTTGTAGGAGGTGAACTGAAAAATACTATTTCTTTTATCATTTTTACAGTGCAAATATTTGTAATAAAAATAATATAAAGTGTACACTTTGTATTCTGTATTGTAAGTGAAATAAATATATTTGAAAATGTAGAAAAACATCCAAAATAGTTAATAAATTTCAATTGATATTCTATTGTTTAAAAGTGTGATTAAAACTGCGATTAATTTTTTTAATTGTAATTATTTTTTTTGAGTTAATCACTTGAGTCCTAGCTCACAGGAATCCCCTAGATCTGGTATCTACATAGTAGCTCAAAGAGGGTCATGTGAGGTCTTTACTGAAAGCCTGTGTCACACTCGTCTTCATAATAATTGTGAAAGTACTGATAACATGTAAGGAGTTACATGTATATACTGAAAACTATGCTCTTAAGGTCTATGTCTTTGGTCTGGTCACCAGAAGGTGAGAAAACAGGTTTCTTCAGGCAAGAGACGTTTATCTATATGTCTGATTACATGGAAATTGAGTATTGGTTCACAATGGGCATCCATTTACATTCTGAGAGGGAATTTACAGAAGAAATAAACCAGCAGGGGGAAAAGTCCTGTTTACAAGTGAAGACCATGGATTTTTGAACTAGTATAACTGTAACTATAGGTACAGAGCTACACTCTGAATATTTTGCTGAGGTGACAAGCTGAGAGCATGGCAGCCTATCTGGCTGAAAAACGCTGGTGGGCATTAGTAGGTTCTAGAATGAGTGTTATGATTTTATTTTATATATAATCCTTTATTTCCAATACTTCTATCTACTTGTTATTATTTGAATCTTTGCTCAGCATTAAATAAACTTCTTGTTGTCATTAAAAACGTATTTAAGGACTGTGTATTGAGCAGAGTGGTGATCCTGAGGTGAAACTAGTAAGTTGGTGTGTACTATTCTTTTGGAAGTAGGTATCTGTTAATTCTGGAAGCATCCAGTGGAACAGAGGCTGGGCACTCCAGAGGGATACGTGGAAGACTCAGGGTTTGGAGTGTACCTATCATTAACCTGTAAAGAAACAGCAGGGCCTGAGGAGCCCTGGAAGGCAGTGTTTGTGTAACCACAGGCTGGTGATATTGGGGAACTGAACCACAGCAAGGATAGACAAGACTTCCTCATGCTAAAGGCAGGTGTTGGTGAGAAGCCTCCCAACCCTGGGTGCCCCAGAGAAGTGTAACAGTTTTCCTTTATATTTCAAAGCTAGAACTTATGTTTTAACAAGACAACGGATCACTTCTAGCCTTCCACATTGTCTCTGTATGTTAACAATGCAAAGTATTACCTCTGTCACTTTTCCTTGAGCATCTCGAACTTCATTAAGACCAACAAACTCTTCATATCTATCCCACCAACTTTTGACTGTTGTAGAGATTCTTTTGAGCGAGTTTCTTCCCAAAACTTTCCCTACTTCTGTCATCCGATGAAAAAGTGTCATGGCCATTTCCACTGCAGTCTTAGTCTCAGGCCTCTTAGGTACTGGTGAGCAGTAAGTCCTCAGTACATGTAAATTCATTCTTTGGCTCCTCGGTATAAACGAATGGCGATATTGCATGCCATACCACACTGAGGATATGGTACCATTACACCTCATGAGATCTAAATCTTGAATCCAATCACTGATTAACACCACTGCAAGGATAAAGAAGCAAAGAAGAGTCACCAAATGAAAAGGAAATGAATACATACCTCTTAAATCTAACTTACATAAGGCTGTAAAAAGATTCAGATGTGCTTGTTAAAAATCAATAAATTAACACTAATGATGGCTCCATAACCATTACTTACCTAGGCTGCACTAGGATACTTTCCATGGTTTTCATCAAAATGTTTATGTATGGCAGTTCTGCCATATATTCTTGCCTTTCTGCTATTCATAAATATTGCCGTGATGCCTCCCGATTACTAATTCACTCAAGGGACCTTGAGTAGTGGACTTTTGCAGAACTGGAAGCAATAGCAACTGCCACAAAGAAGCATAGCACTCAAACACAGAAGTAATTTACCTATGGATCTGTTTACTATACACTTCCACACTTGAGCTTAGCACTATTCCATTCCTGCTATTGATCCTGGGAGGAGGTGAGGGGAAGCAGAGGGAAAAAGGGAAAGACAAAAAAAGATCAGTGAAGGGGGGGGGGGGGGAAAGACACCTTCCCCCAAGAGAAATTAAATACTGGGGTGGGGAAAGACAAATACACAAGGGGCAGAGGTAAAACAGTGGGAGTGCCAAATTTAGTATTCAACATAATTTTTCCACATGTGAGTATCTGGAAAACTAAAATCTAGACATGAACCACCAAGATCATCAAAGTAGCTAGTAATGGCTCCACAGAAAGGGTTGCTTTCTGAAATAGGCTAGAAAGGTGTATACATTGTTCCCCACTCCCCCTTCAAAAGTAGATACCCTATTAGTGTGAAATTTCAGTATTAATTTCTATGCCTTTTGAATTTTTGTTTGGCTTCACTTTACAATTTTTAATTGGAAATCTTTTAAATTGGACTTTGGCTGAAATTTATCAATAGCCATTTTAGTTTTCATTGTTGACAGAAATCTTACAAAAACATTGACTCTCTACAGAAAACTTGGTAGCAAGTTGGGTCCCAAGTAGATCTGATGCAACAGGTAGTTAAATAGGATTTAGGATTCCTTTTAGCTGATTGATGAGGCTGGGTGTGTATAGATAAAACCTTCTCAATCAGAAGCTGCACTTTTTTTTTTTTGGTCAGATTTTATCCTACAATGGAGAAGCAGTCATGTAGAACTGCTTAACAATAAAACATTCTCATCAGCAGCTGCACTTCCATCCACCACAGGACTGCCCCCGGTTAAGCTTTTTTTTTTTTTTTAAACCCTAGGAAATTAATACAAGCTTTTTGCATGGGACTGCTGATAAACTGCCAGACAAACACACCTTGTTTAATTAACTTAGAATTAAGATTTTTTCAAATATATTTCCTCACACCAGTGCAAACACTAACTAGAGGGTCACAAGTTTCATTGCTCAAGTAGACTGTGCTCTGTGTTATCCAGTTTAAGTGAAAACAGAGGGCTGGACTGGCTCAAGTGGAGGCAAGGGCTCACCTGTCCATCCACTGTATTGTGATGCAAAATAACCACTGAAGGCAGTGAGTTCAATGAATGTAGAAGACACCTTGCTACACCTGTGGAAAGCTGATCACCCGTTCATTATAACGAAGGCTAAGATTTTGTCATGGTTATTTTTAGTAAAAGTCGTGGACAGGTCACAGGCAATAAACAAAAATTTATGGAGCCCATGACCTGTCCATGACCTTTACTAAAAATAAGCGTACAAGCTGTGTGACAGGGGCACACAGCCCCAGCTGCAGCCCCCGCCACAAGCCGTGGGGCAGGGGAGTATAGCCCCAGCTCCAGCTGCTGACAGCCTAAGCTGAAGAAATCACAAAGGTCCGGTAAAGTCACGGAATCCATGACTGCCATGACCTCCGTGACCAAATCGTAGCCTTAACTATAACCAAACCATTGGCCAAGAATTCTGTACACAGAATTCTGTACACATACTACAGGGTATACTCTAGCAATCCGCTGTTCTTTAACCAAAGTTAGAGTACATAGTTCAGGAGGCTGTGGGCAGGATCCATGTTACTTTCAGCAGAAAAAAATATTTAATTGCATTTCTATACTTTCTATGTCAGTTACAAGTGTCATCAGTTACAACAGCCCCTATAAATCTCTCATCACAATTGTCACATTCATTCCATGTTAGAGATTTTTGATGCTTATCAAAGAGAGAACAATCATCATCTTGATTACGTCTGTCTACTTCAGGGTGGATTTGATTTAAAATCATGATTTAAATCATTAGTCAGGAAGACTCGATTTAATCATGTATTTCTACATAAAAATGCATTCTTGTTGGTTGTTATAACCTTAATACATATTCTTCACAACTCAGAGATAGATGTAGGTTTCATTTTTAGAAGGTACACACTATACATTTTTAAAGAGATTTATTTTGAAAAATTTTCAGATTAGTTTTACAGCTATATCAGAAAATGAATGATTGTTTGGTTATTTCATTTACCAAAGGTAATTGAAGCAGATATTTATGAAGTCATTGGGAGGTGAAGTCATTGGGAGGTGAACTACCTCCAATTCAACAGGTTAATCATTAATATTTGGAGGATTTCTTGCCATGCTGTATTAGGAGGAGAACATCACCACATAGACATTTAAATTGTTTTATTTAACTAAAAGAACAACAACATTATGTATTCTGGATGTTTTTCTTCAACAGTAAACATATAATATTTTAACAGAACAAGCATATGAATTTTTGAATTTAGTTAAACATTCAAGTTTTTTAAAATCAGGTTTGTTTTTTGTTAAAATTGTTTTTACCTAAAATAGTTAAATGAAATATTTAAAAAAACAACAACAAAAATTAAAGGGACTGGGTCAGCCAGATCAACTTAAAATATTGGCTTCTGCAGCTAACTCAGTTGTCTTCACCTTCATTTTCCTGTTTGTTCATAATCTGGAAAAGAAAAACAAGCTTTCCTGCTTTTTCAGGTCCCAAACGATTTCTCAATTTGGAATGAATTAGTCCAAGGAAGAAAATATTCTTTCTACACCAGCAGAAGAAGCTACTGCTGTTAAAAGTGAGATTATCACTTCAACAGTCTCTGAAACCAAGTGCTTAAGTGATGTCCACCAGTTCACTGGTGTGACTTGCTTTAAAACATCATCAGCAAACATATATTTCTTGAATGGTTCACCCTTAGCTCTGAAGTTTATTATAGTTGGCATTATGGAGGGATGATTCAAGGTTTTTAAGGTCAGGCTTGACAAAGCCCTGGCTGGGATGATTTAGTTGGGAATTGGTCCTACTTTGAGCAGGGGGTTGGACTAGATGACCTCCTGAGGTCCCTTCCAACCCTGATATTCTATGATTCTATGGATGGCCACGTCATAGCCAACTCTCTTTTTTCAGCAGTTAAGGTTTGACCCTGGTACCGAGTATTGAGAATATTTGCAAGAAAATGAGCTAGAGATAGTGCTTGTCCCATTCATTTTTTAATGCTTGTAATTTAACTCCATCATTGCATATTTCTCTTTTTAAGATCTCACTTAGTTCCTTCCAAATTTCAACAGCATCAGCAATAAAACAGCTATTTCCCTGCATTTTGTTCAAGGCCACAGAAACAGGCTTCAGGGTACTTAGCATGCGTTCAACATTTCTCTTAAACCCAATGTGGAGAACTTTGGCTGTGACCGTGCCATCTATTTTTTCACAATTTTGTTCACAAACTGTCATCAGATTAGGCCAGTTCTTGATACAGTGCTCAAAAAAAGCCCACTACTGAGTTCCATCACACATCTTGTGGGAGTGTTAGCTTGGTTCCTCCCCCTTTTTTCAGAGCAGCTGCTGCAAAGTGGTTGTTATGAAAGTATTTTGCAATTTCAGTATTAGCCTTTATTTCTGGAACACTGAAGTCTTTGGCTAGGAGGTGCATCAAATGAGAACTGCAACTGTATGTTATTCGCTTGGAACTCTCTTCACTCTCTTCTAAATTTCTTCTCATCTTGGATACATTCGCTGCATTGTCTATGACCAAGCTGCGTACTAGATATTTGAATTTTTTTCAGTTTGTTATAGCTTTTACTGCTACTTCTTTTAAGTATTCTGTTGTGTGTGCATTTTCTGATGTATCAATTGTTTCTGTAAGGAAGACATTCCCTTCTTCTGTTGTCACACAAGCACATACAACAGGATCATTGTGGTCACTGCTCCGCCCATCAAGACTCAGGTTAACAATTTCACCCTCTAGACCTTTTGCACACTGCTCAATTTCTCTTTCATACACTTTATCCAGCAATTTGCCTGCAACATCTGCTCCGTTGGGTGGACTGTATCCTGCTCTTAATGACTGAACCATGTTAATGAAGTGTGGGTTCTCAACCACGTGGAAAGGAAAGTTTGTTGCATAAACAAACTGGGCATTTTTTTCATCAATTACCTCTTTTTGTAATCTGATGGTTCTTATCACAAACTTATCTATGGTTGTTTCTGGATGAGGGAGACCTTTTTTCTTTTTGCTACAGGTGATATACTGTGGCTATGTGACATACATGATGTGACTGAAACACTATCATTGGCAGATAACTCTGAAACTATAAAAAATGATGGTGATCTTGAAGCTGGATAGTCTTCAGAATACTGTATGTTGAGGATGGATTCTCCTAAACAAAAGAAGTCAATGCAGCTCATTTAGTATTCCTCACTGCAGTCACTGATACTCAGTACTACTTTAAAGGTGAAATTGTAAAAGGAAGATCTGCCTATTTCAGCTGTTTATTTTTTTTATCACAACTGCATCTAAAATGATAGTACCATAGAGTAATAGCTGTATTTTTTGCTCAAACATGAGAATTCAAGAATAGTCCAGAAGGAAGACAGGCAGTCCTTAAGAAAGAAGTAAGAAATAAAAAAGTTTATCAACCTGAAGATCCTGCATGTTCAGACATGTTCCTTTCATCATCTTCAACAGAGATTCCACCTGAGAAGAAACACTTCTCATGATGTTGTTTCATTCGGGCAACCAGGCCTTGCATTTCTTTGTTGCCCTGTTTGCATTTTGCACACATGCCTGTCTTACGCACAGGTAGAATAACTTCATTAAAATATTCCCAAACTGGGTCTCTTTTACAGCCTGCTGCCATTATAGGTTTTCCCTTCTAGTGAGAGAATAGTATGGAAGATGTCAAATCAATGAAGGCTACACTCAGAAAGACCTCAAGACTTCTGGAATATGCTGCTCAAACAGTTACACTTTTGTTTCTACTGCCTGTCCCTCTCTTCTCACATTTATCTCCAGACTTCTTCTCCTTATCCAGATCTATTCCGGACCCAACAATCTTCTATTCATTGAACTTTTTGAAACTTTGCACTTTAGAGAGAGGTAAGGGATTGACTCTGTGTACACAAATTTGCAGAGGGACAATAGAGTTGAGGTCTGTTATTTCTCACCACGACATATTATTTATTTATCTAAAAACATTTTTGCTGTTAACAAGCACGTTATCTCTGGAGACACAAATCCACAGTTTGAGAACTGCAAAACTAAGCATCTCTGATGGTATCTTCTAGACTGAGTCCCATTGGGTAGATAGAAAGATTAACCTAAATAATCTATACAAAAGCCCCTGGAGCCCCATAAAATTGGGTCCCTAATCCATGCACTATTGGAACTCATTTACAAAACTTTTCTTAAGCATTACATGAATATATTGTCTCATAGTATAGAATTAGAATTTATAATCCCTATTCCGTGATGAGATATCTTTGAGCTATAATGTATCTTAATTAAAACCATTTTAGATAGGTTTTTTCCCTCAAAAACCATTATAAAAAAAATATGATTTTTATCCACCGTGGTCTGCTTGCAATTGGAATTAAGGCTTTAGCCCACTTTTCATCGTATAGTAATTTAACCGACGTTCTCTCTGCAATGCCAATCTCTTTTCACATCCGGGCAAAGTTTCCATAGCATGGTTGATTGTGTTATACACATTAGCTTGCAGATGCCTTTTGTACTCAGGAGTTTCACATTGACCGTGTTTAGATTGTCACTTAGCCATTGCAGATGCAAATTGTTTGTTATTGGCATTACATAGGTAGTAAACTGTAAAAATTTAAAAACAACTTAGTATACCCAAATAGGAGACAAATATAGATGGGTATTTATTTTAATCTCACTCAAGGAGTACTGAATAACCCAAACGTTTAAAGTAGGAGTATTTTCTGTTCTTTTTACACACAGCCTCCCTCATGCCAAGGTTTCTGTGTGTTCCCTGTTTCCCCCACTCCTCTGTAAGCGGGATCTCCATTCTAACCTCTCCCAAAACAGTCCTCCATTCTCTCCCCCTCACCATGCCAGGGGCTGTGTGTGCCCCCCATTTTCTCCTCCCTCTATCCCAGGATCTCCCATTCTCCCCCCAAATGCCAGGAGCTCTGTGTGTGCATATACAGGCAGACAGGGAAATGCTACAGAGGTGAGTGTAGCCTGTTAATTCATCCAGCTGCTCCCAGGAGTTGGCCACCAAAGGAGTCAGGGAGAGACTAATTCAGAGAAGTGGCCTCGCAGTTCGTAACCACCGGAGGCAGTAGGTCAAGATGGCATTTTACATGGCAGGAGACAGTCAAGGATGTGCGGCTGTGGCTTCAAGAAAGAAGAGGACAGGGAGGAACTCCACACAGCTAGAAGTTTCCAATTGATACCAGGTCCTCAGTGTAGAAATTATGGAAGATACCTCTTTAGATACAAATAGTCCAAGGGAATTCAGAGATGCACAGGACATCTCTGTGGATGGCAGCTCAGCCCAACCTGTAAGAAAAATCAAGCTTGTCCACAAAGATTTCTCCAACCGTCCAAGGAAGACGGATGATCCTGGCTAGGGATTCGGTACTCTAAGACCGGATAGGTTTTTGAGTTGATAGGAAGGGATCCATTGGCACTAATGACACTGTGTCATGGACTATTTCACAGATAATAGATTACTTCAGGGAACTTGAAAGCGTGCTGAAGAAGAAAAATGTCCAAGTGATCTTCTCTCGGATAATTCCTGTCCCATGAGCAAAGGAAGACAGAAGATTCTGGACGTGAACCTCTGGCTAGGTAAGTGGGGTAAGGTAGAGTGTTTTGGTTTTATCAAACATTGGTCCACCTTCTACAGGGAAAGGAGGCTGTAGAATTTGGATAGCCTTCACCTCAGTAGATGGTGATCCATTCTTCTCAGTCTGGCTAAACTAATAACAAGAGATGGCCTTGTCTTTCTTGAGTGCTTCTTTAGCACTTGGATCGTCCAGTGGCCCCACTGACTGTTTGGAAGGCTTCCTGCTTCTGATGTACTTAAGAGTTTATGCTCTTTTCTATGTTCATCACTAGGATTTGACTTCCAATTTTGAAAGGATGCTTTTTTGCTTCTGTGACACTCTATACCTCGGGGGAGCACCCTGTAACCTCCATATTCATCATTTGTATATAATTGTGATATTTCATATAAACCATGCTGTGTAAGGTATCATGGGAAAGGTTATGATCTGCTGAAAGCCATTGTTCTATCTAAATATGTACATCATTGGTACATATGAAGTTATGAGATTGTGTTGTATGGTTATCACTAAAATATGCTGTGAGTTGGAGATCAACCAGATATTAGCCAAGGCGAGTGTTGAACAAGAAAGGATCTTGAGTGGTGCAAGATGGTACATCCCTGTAGTATAAGGCTGGCAGCTGGGGGGATTTGGCTGGTGCCTTTCTCTGTGTAATTTGTGAATGGCTCTGGGAGCATTCATGCAATCTGGCTGGATGGAGTTGTACTGAGTGATAACAGCACCTGGAGGGATTTGCTGTTTGTCACCAGTAATGCATTGTGAGTGACAACTCAGATTGGTGAGTTAAGGGGGCAGAGTGGTCCCAGAGTCCCAGGGTGCACCCCGGGCATCCCATCACAGCTTCTAACTGACTCTTTTACTCTGCTGTGTAGCCATGGTGGCATTTTGTGGTTCTCTTACTGTTTTTTTTTTTTTTTTGGTGTATATATTTAGTTTGAGACTCTGTTATGGTGTTTTTAAATAGTCTCCGTGCAGTTTGCAAGTACTTCACCGTTGTGATGGTTCCTTTTCATTTCCATTTAACTCACTCACTTTTTTTTTTTGGTGTGTTCCCCTTTTTGAAGTTAAATGCTACTGTGGTAGGTTTCTTAGGCATTCTTCCCCAAGCAGTTCAGCTATAGTCACCCCCTGGACCAGATGCTATGCTAAACTTAGGACTACATTAAAAACTGCCTCTCCTATTATGGTATCCAAGACAGGCTGCTCCAAGTGTACCCAGTCAACATGAGGATAGTTGAAATCCTGCATTATTGCATTTCCTGCATTTGCAGCCACTCTAATCTCCCTGAGCATTTCACAATCATCATCCTGGTCAGGTGGTCCATAGTATACTCCTACTGCAATACTATGATTGTTCAAGCATGTATTTTCTATCCATAGAGATTTTAGGGTACAATTTGATTCATTTAAGATTTTTACTGTATTTGAATCTATGCTTTCTTTCACATACAGTGCCACTCCCTCACCAGTGCACCCTACTCTGTCATTCCTACATATTTTGTACCCTGGGACAGTAAAAGCTTTTTTATCTGACACTTCACCAACTGGCAACCTCTATAAACTGGCATTTCTGATCTGCACTGAAAGTCCGGTTTATAGTGTGGTTGGTGCGGGGCCGGCAGGAGGCTGGGGTGTGGGAGGGGCTGCGGGGCGTGCTCTGGGAGGGAGTTTGGGTCCGGGAGGGGGCTTGGGGCAGGGGGTTGGGGCACAGGAAGGGCTTGGGGTGCTGGATGAGGGGGGGCACTCACTTCCAGCGGCTCCCTGTCCCTGCTGCTCCTGGTGGAGGTGCGGCCAGGCGGCTCTGCAGGCACTCTGTCACTGTCCCCCCCTCCCTGAGCGCTGACGCCACAGTTCCCCGCCCATTGGCCGGGAACCGCAGCCAATGGCAGCTGCAGGGGGTGGCATCTGCAGATGGAGGCAGCGTACCTGCTTGCAGAGCTGCCTGGCCGTGCCTCCTCCAGGAGCAGCAGAGACGGAGAGCTGCCGGAGGTTAGCACCCCCCCTTCCCGGACCCAAACTCCCTCCCACGCAGCCCCTCCCACGCACAAGTCCACCCCAAACCCCTCCCTCTGAGTTAACCGGCATTTTTAATTTACCAGAACTCCTCGTTCCCCAGCATGCCAGTTAAAAAAGCTTTTACTGTATTACCATGTCCCATTGATTATCCTCATTCTCCCAAGATGCTCATAGACTCATAGACTTTAAGGTCAGAAGGGACCATTATGATCATCTAGTCTGACCTCCCGCATGATGCAGGCCACAAAAGCTGTCCCAACCCCTTTCCCTTGACTCTGCTGTTGAAGTCCCCAAATCCTGTGGTTTAAAGACTTCAAGTAGCAGAGAATCCTCCAGCTAGCGACCCCCGCCCCATGCTGCGGAGGAAGGCGAAATACCTCCAGGGCCTCTGCCAATCTATCCTGGAGGAAAATTCCTTCCCGACCCCAAATATGGCAATCAGTAGAACCCCGAGCATGTAGGCAAGATTCTCCAGCCAGCCCCTCATTGGCCACTGATACTATTTACCAGCGATGGCACGCTGTTTATTTGACTAAAATCACGTTATCCCATTAAAGCATTCCCTCCATAAACTTATCTAGCTTTATCTTAAAGCCAGACAGGTCCTTCTCCCCCACCGTTTCCCTCGGAAGGCTGTTCCAATATTTCACCCCTCTGACGGTTAGAAACCTTCGTCTAATTTCAAGCCTAAACTTCCCTACGGCCAGTTTATATCCATTCGTTCTCGTGTCCACATTAGTACTGAGCTGAAATAATTCCTCTTTATTATCACTACTCTCATTTCACCCATCTTCGTCAGAGGTGAAAGTAAGCCAGTCCAATCTGGTACGGCGTACTGGCAAGAGCCAGTAGCCGGACTTGGGCTGGGATTTAAAGGGCTCGGGGCTCCCCGCAGTGACAGGAGCTCCGGGCCCTTTAAATCCCGGCCCCAGCCCGGCAAGACTCGAGGTTCTCCGCAGCCGTGGGAGTTCTGAGCCTGGAGCTCCGCGGCGCCCGGCGCCCCGGGCCCTTTAATTTGCCCCTAAGCCCTGGGGGCTCCCAGCCACCTCTGCAGCTGGGAGCCCTGGGTTGATTTAAAGGCCCTGGGGCTCCCAGCCACAGCCGGTGCCTCAGGGCTTTTAAATCTTGAGAGGCCCCGCCTCTTCCGGATGGGACCTCACCCCTGATCTTCATATTTACACTTCTAGCACTTGTACATAAGCACTTGTACATGTTGCAATATTCAGTTGCTCATCTTCACATGTTATGTCAAATAGGGCTTGTTTAGATTTTACAAAAACCTAATATAAATTAATATTCAATCCATTTTCAACTTTGAAACCTTAAAAACTACTGTGCCAGAAGGAGTCAAAAGACTGGGCTCACCTCAAAAAAGAATTCAAAGAAAGGCAATTATTGATATTTATACAATTTCTAAACTAAGAGATTTACATGTAAATCTCCATGGAATTCATGACAAACTAGTCTGAACTCAAATCTCAGGGGGTAGCCGTGTTAGTCTGTATCTACAAAAACAACAAGGAGTCTGGTGGCACCTTACAGTAGAGTGACCAGACAGCAAGTGTGAAAAATCAGGATGGGGGTGGGGGATAATAGGAGCCTACATAAGAAAAAGACCCCAAAATCAGGACTGTCCCTATAAAATCGGGGCATCTGGTCACCCTACCTTAGAGACTAACAGATCTGTTAGTCTCTAAGGTGCCACCAGACTCCTTGTTGTTTTTGTAGTCTGAACTCTTGCATAATGCAGACCATTGAAATTAATCTCATAAGCACTTCCCCCCAATACTCCCTCTACCCCCTCCGTGCCTCCCCCCAATACTCCCTCTACGCCCCCCGGCTCACCCCTCCCTCCAATTCTCCCCGCGCGTTCCACCCATCTCCCTGCAACCCCTTGTCGGTACCTGCCCGGCTCCCCTTCTCCGCGCGTGCCGCGGTTCCACACCCTTGGCTCGCCTAGCTCGGGCACGCGCAGTGCTCACCACTCTCGGGTGAACTCGGAAGCGGGCACCTGAAACCGTATGGTGGCCGCATAACGTCAGGCGGAAGTGATAAGCCGACGGGCTTGTACTTCCGGGCTAGCGCTGTGCTTGTGAGGGTGCTGAGTCCTGAGCCACGCTATGTCGGGCAGAGACGGTAACGGGGTCTCTAGAAAGCTAGTGTCCCCTTTTCTCCTGCCGGCCCTTAGGGTTCGCTTTAATGCGGCTAAAGGCTGAGCCCGTCCCATGTCCCGGATCGGCCCTAGAGGAAACAGAGACTTGCTGGGCTTTGTGTTCCCGCCGTCCCTTCGTGCGTGGCTCTGGAGTGGGTGCCGCTCGCGCTCCCCCCCCTTTCCCTTTCTCCCCGTGAGGGCTCCGGGGCGCGCGCCGCTCTCCTCCCGCAAAGGGTCCGGGGGTGGGGGGCTCGCATGCGAACACCCGGCTCTGCGCCTCACTGTTTCCTTTTCCTTTGGTGTAGGTGGTAAGAAGAAACCTCTGAAGCAACCGAAGAAACAGGCAAAGGACATGGACGAGGTGGGAGTCACTGCTGAGCTCTTCCCTTCGTGGGCGGGCTGAGGGTCTGGCTACCGGGAGGGGACTTTGCTCACCTTGGAATAGGGTTGGGGGAGCAGTGGCACCTGTAACTGGGTTTTGTGGAGATAAACTTGACTGGTAAAGTGGTCATAGTGAGGCTGTGGTCTAATGCAGGGGTTCTCACAACAAAACTTTTGGTGGCCTCAGAGTGCAGCCACCAACTCTTATTGGTGGCCAGTCTGACAAATTTTCCTGAAATGCTTGGGGCAGGGGGTTGGGGTGCAGGAGGAGCTTGGGGTGCCAGATGCGGGGTGCTCACCTCCAGCAGCTCCCTGCAAGCATGAGAATGGTCCGACCCTGTATGGCCTAAGGGCCATCTAGCCCAGTATCTTCTGGCATTGGCCAATGCAAGGTGCCCCAGAGGGAATGAACAGAACAGGTCATCATCAAGTGATGAATCCTGTGTTTCCCATTTCCAGCTTCTCTTGTCCAGAAGCTAGGGACACCATCCCAGGTCCTCCTGGCTAATAGCTATTGATGGACCTCTTCTCTGTGAACTTATCTAGTTCTTTTTTGAACCCTGTTATAGTCTTGGCCTACACAACATCCTCTGGCAAGGAGTTCTACAGGTTGATTGTGCATTGTCTGAAAAAACACTTCCTTTTGTTTGTTTTAAACCTACTGCCTATTAATTTTATTTGGTGACCCCTAGTTCGTGTTTATGAGAAGGAGTAAATAACACTTCCCTATTTACTTTTTCCACACCAGTTATGAGTTTATAGACTATCATATTCCCTCTCAGTCGTCTCTTTTCCAAGCTGAAAAGTCCCAGTCTTATTAATCTCTCCTCATATGGCAGACACTCCATACCCCTAATCATTTTTGTTGCCCTTTTCTAAATATTTTCCAATTCCAATATATCTTTTTTGAGATGGGGCGACCACATCTGCATGGAATATTCAAGATGTGGGTGTAACATGGATTTACATAGAGGCAATATGATATTTTCTGTCTTCTTATCTGTCCCTTTCTTAATGATGCCCAACGTTCTGTTTGCTTTATTGACTACAGCTGCCCATTGAGTAGATGTTTTCAGAGAACTATCCACAATGACTCCAAGATCTTTCTTGAATGGTAACAGCTAATTGACCTCATCATTTTATATGTATAGTTGGGATTATGTTTTCCAATGTGCATTACTTTTCATTTACCAACATTGAATTTCATCTGCCATTTTGTTGCCCAGTCACCCAGTTTTGAGAGATCCTTCTGTAGCTCTTCACAGTCTGCCTGGGACTTAACTGTCTTGAGTAGTTTTTGTATCATCTGCATATTTTGCCGTGTCACTGTTTACCCCTTTTTCCAGATCATTTATGAATATATTGACTAGGACTGGTCCCAGTACAGACCACTGGGGGGCACCACTATTTACCTCTCTCCATTCTGAAAACTGCTACCCTTTGTTTCCTATCTTTTAACCAGATTGCAGTCCATGAGAGGACCTTCCCTCTTATCCCATGACAGCTTACTTTGCATAAGAGCCTTTGTTGAGGGACCTTGTCACAAGGCTTTCTGACAATCTAAGTATACTAGATCCACTGGATCCCCCTTGTCCACATTCTTGTTGACCCCCTCAAAGAATTCTAGTAGATTGGTGAGGAATGATTTCCCTTTACAAAAGCCATGTTGACTCTTCCCCAACAAATCATGTTCATGCCCGGTACTGAAGTCAGGCTTACTGGCCTATAATTGCAGGGATCATCTCTGGAGCCCTTTTTAAAAAATGGCATCACTTAGCTATTCTCCAGTCATTTGGTACAGAAGCTGATTTAAATGATAGGTTACAAACTACAGTTAGTAGTTCTGTAATTTCACATTTGAGTTCCTTCAGAACTCTTGGATGAATACCATCTGGTCCTGGTGACTTATTACTGTTTAGTTCATCAGTTTGTTCCAAAACCACCTCTAATGACACCACAATCTGGGACAGTTCCTCAGATTTGTCACCTAAAAAAAAGGCTCAGGTTTGGGAATCTCCCTCACATCCTCAGCCCTGAAGACGGATGCAAAGAATTTATTTAATTACTCTGCAATGGCCATATCATCCTTGAGTACTCCTTTAGCATCTCAATCATCCAGTGGCCCCACTGGTTGTTTAGCAGGATTCCTGCTTCTGTTGTACTTAAAAAAAATTGGTTGCTATTACTTTTTGAGTCTTTGGCTAGCTGTTCTTCAAATTTTTTGGCCTTCCTAATTATATTTTTACACTTCATTTGCCAGGGTTTATACTCCTTTCTATTTTCCTCACTAGGATTTAACTTCCACTTTTTAAAGGATGCCTTTTTGTGTCTCACTGCTTCTTTTACTTCTTTTTTTTGCCATGGTGGCACTTTTTTGGTTCTCTTACAATGTTTTTTAATTTGGGGGTATATATTTAAGTTGAGCCTCTATTATGGCGTCTTTAAAAAGTTTCCATGCAGCTTGCAGGGATTTCACTTTTGGTACTGTACCTTTTAATTTCTGTTTAACTAACTTCCTCATTTTTGTGTAGTCCCCCTTTCTGAAATTAAATGCTACAGTGTTGGGCTGTTGTGGTGTTTTCCCCGCCACCGGGATGTTTAATCTAATTATATTATGGTCACTATTACCAAGCGGTCTTGCTATATTCACCTCTTTGACCAGTTCCTGTGCTCCATTTAGGACTAAATCAAGAATTGCCTCTCCTTTTGTGGGTTCCAGGACTAGCTGCTCCAAGAAGCAGTCATTAGTGGTGTCTAGAAATTTTATCTCTGCATCCCATCCTGAGTTGACATGCACCTACTCAATATGGGGATAGTTGAAATCCCCCATTATTATCAAGTTTCGTTGTTGTTTTTTGTTGTTTTTTTTTTTAATTTTTTAAATTTTTATAGCCTCTCTAATCTCCCTGAGCATTTCAAAGTCACTATCACCATTGTGGTCAGGTGGTCGGTAATATAGCCCTACTAATATATTTTTATTATTAGAACATTGCATTACTATCCATAGAGATTCTGTGGTACAGTTTGGTTCATTTAAGATTTTTACTTCATTTGATTCTATGCTTTTTTTCACATATAGTGCCACTCCCCCATCAGCGCAACCTGTTCTGTCCTGCTATATTTTGTCCCCTGATATTACTTTGTCCCATTGATTATTCTCATTTCACCAAGTTTATGTGATGCCTATTATATAAATATCCTCATTTAATATGAGGCACTCTAGTTCACCCATCTTATTATTTATTCTTCTAGTATTTGTATATTAACACTTGTCACTTTTTAGCTGCCATTACATGATGTAATTGAATGGGACTTTTTTTCATTTGACTGTTTCTCATCAGATCCTACCTGTATTTTATCATCTTCCATCCTCTCCTCCTTACTATGACATAGAGAATCTCCATTAATAGATCCTCCCCTAAGGGATGTCTCTGTCTGAACCATGTGCTTCTCTGCACCTGTTGGCTTTCCCCCAGTCCTTAGTTTAAAACTTCTCTCTGACCTTTTTAATTTTAAATGCCAGCAATCGGGTTCCATTTTGGTTTAGGTGGAGCCCATCTTTCCTGTATAGGCTCCCCCTTTCCCAAAAGCTTCCCTTGTTCCTAATCTAAACTCCTCCCTATACCATCGTCTCATCCACGTATTGAGACCCTGCAGTTCTGTTTGTCTAACTGGCCCTGTGCTTGGAACTGGAAGCATTTCAGAGAATGCTACCATGGAGGTTCTGGACTTCAATCTCTTACCTAGCAGCCTAAATTTGGCCTCCAGGACCTCTCTCCTATCCTTCCCTATGTCACTGGTACCTACATGGACCACAACCACTGGCTCCTCCCCTGCACTACACATAAGTCCTTCTAGATGTCTTGAGAGATCTGCAACCTTTGCACAGGCAGGCAAGTCACCATGCGGTTCTCCCGGTCATCGCAAATCCAGCTATCTATATTTCTGATGATCGAATCCCCCATAACCGTTACCTGTCTCTTCCTAATAACTGGAGTTCCCTCCCCCCGAGAGGTATCCTCAGTGCACAAGGATACCACATCATCATCTGGGTCCCAACTATGGGATCGTTTCCCTCTGCTCCAGTTGGATGTTCTCCTTCCCTGAGACTTTCATCCTCCTCAACAGCACGGATGCTGTCAGACCAGGGGTGGGACCGATCTACTGTCTCCCAGAAAGTCTCATCTATGTATCTCTCTGTCTCCATTAGCTCCTCCAGTTCAGCCACTCTGGTCTCCAAAGCCCATACATGGTCTCTGAGGGCCAGGAGCTTAGCTTTAGGAAAAACAAATATGCACTGTGACGGGTTCCCCCTGGGTTGCCACTGAGCCCTCTGACCCACCAGCGTTGGCTCCCTCTCACACTGTGCTGCTGTGACAAGCTGCAGACACACTCTCGGTCTTACGCTTCCAACAGCATACACACAGGAACATACCGACCCAGCTGCAGTTACATGCAGGTTCTCTGACCAACCATTGCATGTGAACCAACAATAGAGAGGCTACAGCCAAAATAACCACCAGCTTCCCAGCCTAGGACCCTAGAGCTGTACTGTCCTGCCATGGTCCAAACCCCAATCATTATGAATTTATTGTCCAGTTCACCTCCCTCTCAATGTGGAGAGGAATATGCGACAGCCTTTTCCCCTTGAGCTACGATTTCACATGCATTTCACTCAACCTCGCTGGTTTAGATAAAACAAAAATAAGTGTATTAACTACAAAAGATAGATTTTAAGTGATTATAAGGGATAGCAAACAGATCAAAGCAGATTACCTAGCACATAACCCCCCACACACATTAAGCTTAATATACTAGATTGATTGGATATGAATTAGCGGATTCTCACCCTAACTGATGGTACAGGCAGACTTAGATTCTTAAGGCACAAGCTGCATTAGTTTTAGAGCTTGGGTTTCTCAGGTCTACATATACAGCAGTGGTCTCCAACCTTTTTACGCCCAAGATTACTTTTTGAGTTTAAGGGCAACCCAGGATCTACGCCACCCATTACCCAAAGCCACACCCCACTCACTCTACCTCCCCCACCCCACCCCACCCCCGTTACGTGCTGTCCCCTACCCTCACTCACTTTCACCGGGCTGCGATAGAGGTTTGGGGTTCAGGAGGGGGTGTGGGCACTGGACTGGAGCTGAGGAGTTCACTGTGGGTGGGGGCTCTGGGCTGAGCCTGGGGCAGGGGGTTGGGGTGCAGGAGTGAGTGGGGTGCAAGCTCTGGGAGGGAGTTTGGGTGCAGGAGAGGGCTCCAGGCTGTGGCAGAGTATTGGGGTGCGGAAGGGGGTGGGGGTGCTGGCTGTAGGAGAGGTGTCAGGGTTTGGGGTGCGGAAGGGGGTTTGGGGTGGGGGCCTCCTGCTGGGCAGCACTTACCTCCGGCAGCTCCCGGTCGGTGGTCCAGCATGGCTGCTGCTAAGGCAGGCTCCCTGCCTACCCCGGTCCCACGCTGCTCCCAGAAGGGGCCAACTCACCCTTGTGGCCCTGGCACGGGGGGGGCATGTGGCTCTGTGCACTGCCCCTCTCTGCAAGTACCACCCCTGCAGCTCCCATTGTCCACAGCTCCCTGTTCCCAGCCAATGGAAGCTGCGGGAGCAGTGCTTGCAGGCAGGAGCAGCATGTGGAGGGAGAACCCTGCCCCCGGGGCTGCGCTGGCCACTTCCGGGAGTGGTGTGGGGTTGGGGCAGGCAGGGATCCTGTCTTAGCGGCAGCCCTGCTGAGCTGCCAGAGATCAGGATCAACTGGGAGATCCTCTAGGATCAATCAGATGATCACAATCGACCGGTTGGTGACCACTGATATACAGGCTAGAAATCCTGTTAGCCTGGGTCCAGCACTTCCCCCAGTTCAGTCTTTGTTCCTCAGGTATTTCCAGGGGTCTTCTTATGTGGGGAGTGAAGAACAATAGATGATGTCAGTCCCTCCTTATATAGCATTAGCATATGGCAGGAACTCTTTGTTTCAAAACTTGATTCCCAGACTGGTTTGTGGAAAAAATACTGACATCCCAAGATGGACTCCAGAGACATGTGGTCTGGTCACATGTTCTTGCAGTGTTATAGCAGCCATTGCTTCCAGGCTGGCCAAAACTTTCACAGGAAGGTTAAGTTCTACCAGGATTCATTGGCTTTGCTGATGGCCCATCAGCAAAACCATCTGGCTTCTTCATTTTTGTACCAGAAAGGCTAGCTGTGGGTGTCACCCAGAGTGACTACGTATCTGTATTTCAATCATGCTTAATCACCCCAAGCTCCCTTCCATGGCCTCTCAGCCCCCTGCTTGCCTCTTGACCACAGCACCAGGTAAGGCCGGCACTGCTGAAACCCTGCTACCCTGGGCTGAAGCCCAGAGCTGGAGCCCTATGGCTGGAGCAGGGGTGGGTGAAGCCCAGAGCCCTGAAGCTGGGAGAGTTGGGCCTGAAGCTCAGAGCCAGCCACCAGAGCCCCAAGGCTGATGGGAGGAGAGGGGGGTTAAGCTTGCCCCGGAGCCCCTCAGTACTGTAGGGAGTGACCACTACTTTGCCCCCTCCCCCATCTCTGCCCAGGAGGCTGTTGTGGCTGCATTTGAGAAACGCTGGCTAATGGAATGTGCTGAGACTCTGCATAGAGCCATTAAGCAGCTGCCGCTGTTGTAAATCCCAGACTCACTAACTTTTTGGTCTGTGACGTCACCTTCTTGTAGACAAGCTTGTAGCAGGGCTTGCCTACATTTAGAGCGCTGCTGTAGCGCTTAGTGAAGATGCTACAGCGAGTGAAGAAGCTTTCCCGTTGGCATAGGTACTCCACCTTTCCAAGAGGTGGTAGTATTGTCTACACTAGTGGTATAACTATGTTGTTTCAGGGTGTAGAAAATCCACAACCCTGAGCAACGTAGTTTTACTGAAATAAGTTTGTAGTGTAGACCAAGCCTTAGTTGTGGATAGTGGTCTCTCCCTCCTCTAATCCAGATTTGCAGCAGAACTTTCACTGACGTGAATAGCATTTTATGGCTACTTAATGGTTCGCTTCTGGGCTTAAAATCTGTTAATCTATAGGTAGATATGTGGAACGAGAGCTTCTCCTGCTGACATAGCTTTTGCCATTCGTGGAGGTGATTTTACTATGCCGACAGGAGAGCTCTTCCATTGTCATAGAGCAGGGGTTCTCAAACTGGGGGTCGGGACCCCTCGGGGTTGCGAGGTTATTACATTGGGGGGTTGCAAGCTGTCAACCTCCACCTCAAACCCCACTTTGCCTCCAGCATTTATAACGGTGTTAAATATATTTTAAAGTGTTTTTAATTTATAAGGGAGGGTCACACTCAGAGGCTTGCTGTGTGAAAGGGGTCACCAGTAAAAAAAGTTTGAGAGCCACTGTCATAGAGCTTCTTCACCAGATGCGCTGCAGTGGTGCAGCTGTACGTATAGACATGGCCGGTGCCACTGGGTTGGTGGTGTTCCAAAAATTTGAATTCCAGCATTTATCTGCATTCACTCCACATGCGTTCACTGTTAGGTGTAGCTCTATTAAATGGTGGAGTGATTAGTTGGAGCATCTTGGCAGAGTTGTTGCTATGATGTGAAGAGAAGTGCATGTGCGTCTTGCGGGATCAGGTATGTCTCCTCTCAGTGCTGAGTTGTATAGATTGCATCAATAGAGGTGCCCAGGAGTCGTCCTGTCATGGAGATTGTTTTAAAGAGCATAATCATTTAAAAATACAAAATGCATCACTAACATGTTTGTCACCCACCATTCTACTAATATATTGCATCCCTTCTCAGGTTGGATTGTTTTAAATCAAACCAGTACAAGTCACTGATTTTAATCGTAGTTTAAATCAGCAAGCAGGAATTCTTGATTTAAATAATTTATTTTAATTTTGTTTTGCATTTGTTGTTTTGGTTATTTTCCTAAAGAAAAAGTTGATTCTCATTGGTTGGTAACCATTACAAGATTTTAATTTGTAAATGAGTATTGCCTTTATGCTAAACTTGGTACTTCTTGCTAACAAGGAGGATACACTATTGATGCAGACTTATTTAAGCAATTACATAACTTAATATGCATTTATTCAGATTCTTAAGTTTTACATTTTTATTATGCTAGGAAATCATAAATTATGCATTTCTCATTTACTTGATTATTAATTTTGTGCTCATGAGTTGTGTCCAGCTGCATTTGGATGGAAATTAGAATTATTTTAAAATGCATAAAAACTGCATTTTAAAATGCATTTATATTAAATCAAACAACCTTAAATGTGCTGGCTACATACTTTTTTCTTAGGTTTAACACAATATGCATTTGCATTTAAAACAAACTGATTTTTTAAACAAAAGAAGTAGTAACTGTAGTTAGTTAATTGAACTGACTGTTCCTGGCCTTCATGTCCTTCAAGATTTTAGAATTAGTAGATCTCATCCTTTCACACCTATTTTTTTTTTTCATTCATAGACTGCAAGAGAAAAACAAGCTTTCCAGCTCTTTCAGCTCCCAATCGGTTTCTTAACTTTCAATTAACTAATTGTTGAACTGAACTAGTTGAATAAACTGAAAAGAAGAAAATATTCTCTTTACTCCCGCAGAAGAGGCTAGTGCTGTCAGTTTTGTTTAGCACATCAAAAGAGACTGATTCCAGGTGCTTAATCAGTGACTTCTACCAGTTCAGTAGTCTGATGTTCTTCAACATTTAAGCAGCAGACATATACTGTTCAATACTTTCTATTTAATATAAAAGATTCTAATAGATTGTAGTATATTTAGCCCTTAAGATATGTCATCATATCTTCAGATTTAATTTTAAAATGGTTTTATTTTAAAAAGGACAAGTAATTTAATTTAAATTAAAAATAACACTTTGGGGTTTTTTTTAAGTTAAATTGTTTGTTTGTTTTTTAGCCAACCTGTAACAGTGTTCCTTAGCAGCACTCCATCCTTACAGGAGCTATGTGTGGTGTTGGCATGTTGGGTATTGCTCAAAAAGGGCAGGGTTAAGGTTATATTGAGAGTCTGGTATGTATTTAACTTCTTATTTCCTGGTTTCCAGAAGTTAGTGTAGCCACTCTCCATATTCTGGTAGGGCTCATGGCAGCACTGGGCAACCTTAATTTTGTTACTTTTTGGGTATTTAATATTATATGAAAGGGCATATCAAGGGTCCCTCAGGGATCAGTCCTGATCCAGTTCTGTTCAATATCTTCATCAATGATTTAGATAATGGCATAGAGAGTACACTTCTGAAGTTTGTGGATGATACCAAGCTGGGAGGGGTTGCAAGCGCTTTGGAGGATAGGATTAAAATTCAAAATGATCTGGACAAACTGGAGAAATGGTCTGAAGTTAATAGGATGAAATTCAATAAGGATGAATGCAAAGTACTCCATTTAGGGAGGAATAATCAATTGCACACATACAAAATGAGAAATGACTGCATAGGAAGGAGTACTACGGAAAGGGATCTAGAGGTCATAATGGATCCCAAGCTAAATATGAATCATCAGCATAATGCTGTTGCAAAGAAGGAAACATAATTCTGGGATGTATTAGCAGGAGTGTTGTAAGCAAGACACAATAAGTAATTCTGCTGGACTCTGCACTGATTCGACCTCAACTGGTGTACTGTGTCCAATAAAAGCCCAGAGGAGAGCAACAAAAATGATTAAAGGTCTAGAAAACATGACATGAGGGAAAATTGGGGGAGGGGGGAATTGGGGTTGTTCAGTATGGAGAAGAGACTGGCGGGGTGGGGGACACACACATGATAACAATTTTCAAATATATAAAAGGATGTTACAAGGAGGAGGGAGAAGAAGTGTTCTTAACCTCTGAGGATAGGACAAGAAGCAATGGGCTTAAATTGCAGCAAAGGAGGTTTAGGCTGGACATTAGGAAAAACCTCCTGTCAGGGTGGTTAACCACTGGAACAAATTGCCTAGGGCAGGGTTTCTCAAACTTCATTGTACCGCGACCCCCTTCTGACAACAAAAATTACTACAAGATCCCAGGGAGAGGGACTGGAGCCTGAGCCCCCCACCGTGGGGGGTGCCAAAGCTTGAGGACTTCATGGGGCTTGGATTTTGGCTTCAGCCCCGGGCCCCAGCAAGTTTAACAGCCCTGGTGACCCCATTAAAATGTGGTGGTGACCACTTTGGGGTCCTGACCCACAGTTTGAGAACCGCTGGCCTAGGGAGTTTGTGGAATCCTCCGTCATTGGAAGTTTCTAAGAACAGGTTAGACAAACACCTGTCAAGAATGGTCTAGTTACTACTTAGTCCTGCTTTGAGTGACGGGAATGGACTAAATTAGTGGTTCTCAAACTAGGGCCGCCGCTTGTTCAGGGAAAGCCCCTGGCAGGCCGGGCC
>NC_048303.1:129656413-129675691 GCF_013100865.1 Trachemys scripta elegans | reverse complement strand
CCTCAATATATGTTCCATTCTATATGCATCCGAAGAAGTGGGCTGTAGTCCACGAAAGCTTATGCTCTAATAAATTTGTTAGTCTCTAAGGTGCCACAAGTACTCCTGTTCTTCTTTTTGCGAAAAAGAGAAAATAATTCCTGATCTGTGCTACTGAAAGATTTATCATGGCATCATGCTGTAAATGAGAGTAGGATGTTGTGCTAATGGTTTGCTAGAGATAGATTAGTGAAAAATACCAAAAACATGACCAGCCTCTTGAATGCTGCTAGTGACATATTTCCCGTAACTCATGCTACAGAAGCCATTTGCAAGTTCTACTAGTGGTTTGGAAGAGAGGATTTTATGAGAATACTGAAATTAAATCTTCCCTTGCTGATCTGTGCTAGGGACAAGTTTCTTAGGGAATCTTCGTTTAAAAGCCAATAAGATGCTCTGCTGAGGTTTTACAAGTGATCGGTTTCTGAGAAATATAGAAAATGCGAATTATATTCCTGCTCTGTCATGGGGAGACATTTCTCATGCAATTGTGCTTGAAAAGACATTAGGATTTTCTGCAAATGCTTTGGCAAGGATCAGTTAGTGAGAAATACAAAGAAATGTGAAAATCCATTCCTGAGTTGTGCTGGAGACCCCTTTCTGAAAAAAGCTTCCTTTATTACCACTTGGATGGATTACAGGACAATTGGTTGAGATCGCTAAGTAAGAAAGACGGAATAATGTAAATACATTGCTTAACTGTGCTAGTGAGAAATTTATCAGGGTTTCTGCGTTTGAAAACCATTATAATACACTTCTAAAGAGTTGGTAGAGATCGGTTTGTGAGACAGAGGGAACATGAGACACAGATTCCTGATCAGTGTTAGGACCAATTTCTCATGGACTCATGCTTCAAAGGCCACTAGGATGCTCTGCTAGTGCTTTAAAGGAGATCGCTGCATGAGAAATACAGAAAATGATCATTATATCCCAGATCTTGGCTACTGACCACTTTCTCATAGAATCCTGCTACTAAAACCCCTGGGATGCATTACTACTTGTTTGGAAGACATCCAATAGTGAGAAAAATAACAAATTTGATAATCCTTCCTGAGCTCTGCTACTGACAGATTTCTCATGGAATCGTTGATTAAACGCCACGAAAAAGGACTGCTGGTCAGTTGGTAGAGATCGGTTCGTGAGAAATGGAAAGATAAGAGACTCATTCTTGAACTAGTTCAAAAGGAACGACGCTTGAAGAATGATTAGGATGCAATAATGTTCATTCGACAGAGATGGGTCCGAGAGCAATAGGCAAATCAGATATTTCTTCCTGCTCTTCTCTAGGGAGTAATTTCTCAATGACTTTTCCTCTGAAAGCCATAAGGAATAGCTGCTGCCGGTTTGAAAGCCATCGGTTTGTGAGAAAATCATGAAATGAGATCATCATTCCTGAGCTGTGCTGCTGACTACTGTTTCCTTGAATAAGTCCTGAAGAGACCTCAGAATGCACAACAAACGGTTTTGAAAAACTCGGTTCCTGAGATAAAGAGGAAAGTAACTAGTCTTTCCTGAGCCACGCTACTGACAATTTTCTCTTGGAATCATACTTCGAATGCCAAAGCAATGCATTGCTAATGGTTTGGAAGCGATCGGTTGGTTGGCTAGACAAAAAAAGAGAAAATAATTACTGAGCTGTGCTACTGAAAGATTTATCATGGACTCATGCTGTAAATGACAGTAGGATGTTGTGCTACTGGTTTGCTAGAGATCGATTAGTGAAAAATACCAAAAACATGACCATCCACTTGAATGCTACTAGTGACATATTTCCCGTAAATAATGCTACAGAAGCCATTTGCAAGTTCTACTAGTGGTTTGAAAGAGAGGAGTTTATGAGAATACTGAAATTAAATCTTCCCTTGCTGATCTGTGCTAGGGACAAGTTTCTCAGGGAATCTTCGTTTAAAGGCCAATAAGATGCTCTGCTGCGGTTTTAAAAGTGATCGGTTTCTGAGAAATATAGAAAATGCAAATTATATTCCTGCCCTGTCATAGGGAGACATTTCTCATGCAATCGTGCTTGAGAAGACATTAGGATTCTCTGCAAATGCTTTGGCAGGGATCAGTTAGTGAGAAATACAAAGAAATGTGAAAATCCATTCCTGAGTTGTGCTGGAGATGCCTTTCTGAAAAAAGCTTCCTTTACTACCACTTGGGTAGACTACGGGACATTTGGTTCAGATGCTACGTAAGAAAACGAAATAATGGAAATACATTGCTGAAGTGTGCTAGTGAGAAATTTCTCAAGGAGTCTGCATTGGAAAACCATCATAATACACTTCTAAAGAGTTGGTAGAGATCGGTTTTGAGACAGAGGGAAAATGAGAACACATTCCTGATCAGTGTTAGGAACAATTTCTTATGGACTCATGCTTCAAAGGCAGCTAGGCTGCTCTGCTAGTGGTTTAAAAGAGATCGCTGCATGAGACATACAGAAAATGAGAATTATATCCCCGATCTTTGCTTCTGACCACTTTCTCATGGAATCCTACTACTAAAACCACTGGATGCAGTTCTACTTGTTTGGAAGACATCCAATAGTGAGAAAAACACTAAATTCGGAAATCTTGCCTGAGCTCCGCCACTTACAGATTGCTCATGGAATCTTTGTCTAAACGCCACGAGGATGGACTCCTGGTCAGTTGGTAGAGATCGGTTCGTGAGAAAAGGAAACATGAGAGACTCATTCTTGATCTATTTCACAAGGAACGACGCTTCCAGAATGATTAGGATGCTATACGGCTCATTCGACAGAAATAGGTCCGAGAGCAATACGAAATTCAGATATTTATTCCTGCTCTTTTCTAGGCAGTAATTTCTCAATGACTTTTCCTCTGAAAGCCATAAGGAATAGCTCCTGCCGGTTTGAAAGACATCGGTTTGTGAGAAAGTCATGAAATGAGATCATCAGTCCTGATCTGTGCTGCTGATCATTGTTTCATTGAATAAGTTCTGTAAAGACCTCAGGATGCACTACAAACGGTTTCGAAAAACTCTGTTCCTGAGATAAAGAGGAAATGAAATAGTCATTCCTGAACTATGCTACTGACAAATTTCTCATGGAATCATGCTTCGAAGGCCAGTGGAATGCATTGCTAATGGTTTGGAAGCGATCGGTTGGTTGGATAGACGAAAAAAGAGAAAATAATGCCTGATCTGTGCTACTGAAAGATTTATCATGGCATCATGCTGTAAATGAGAGTAGGATGTTGTGCTAATGGTTTGCTAGAGATAGATTAGTGAAAAATACCAAAAACATGACCAGCCTCTTGAATGCTGCTAGTGACATATTTCCCGTAACTCATGCTACAGAAGCCATTTGCATGTTCTGCTAGTAGTTTGAAAGAGAAGAGTTTATGTGAATCCTGAAATTAGATCTTCCATTACTGATCTGTGCTAGGGACCAGTTTCTCAAGGAATCGTCGTTTAAAAGCCAATAAGATGCTCTGCTCATGGTTTGAAAGTGATCGTTTCCTGACAAATATGGAAAATGCGAATTATAGTCCTGCTCTGTCATAGGGAGACATGTCTCATGCAATCGTTCTTGAAGAGACATTAGGATGCTCTGCTAACGCTTTGGCAGGGATCAGTTAGTGAGAAATACAAAAAAATGTGAAAATCCATTCCTGACTTGTGCCGGAGACGCCTTTCTGAAAAAAGCTTCCTTTACTACCACTTGGATAGACTACGGGATATTTGGTTGAGATCGCTACGTAAGAAGACGAAATAATGGAAATACATTGCTGAAGTGTGCTAGTGAGAAATTTCTCAAGGAATCTGCGTTTGAAAACCATCATAATACACTTTTAAAGAGTTGGTAGAGATCGGTTTGTGAGACAGAGGGACAATGAGAAACACATTCCTGATCAGTGTTAGGACCAATTTCTCATGGAATCATGCTTCAAAGGCACCTAGGCTGCTCTGCTAGTGGTTTAAAAGAGATCGCTGCATGAGACATACAGAAAATGAGAATTATATCCCTGATCTTTGCTTCTGACCACTTTCTCATCGAATCCTGCTACTAAAACACTGGATGCAGTTCTACTTGTTTGGAAGACATCCAATAGTGAGAAAAACACTAAAGTTGGAAATCCTGCCTGAGCTCAGCTACTGACAGATTTCTCATGGAATCTTTGTTTAAACGCCACGAGGATGGACTCCTGGTCAGTTGGTAGAGATCGGTTCGTGAGAATAGGAAACATGAGAGACTCATTCTTGATCGGCATTTCAACTTCCCCTACCGTGATCTTTCGCTCTGGGAAAAAAGTCCCAGCCTGCATCTTCCTGAACAGCCAAGTGTTCCGAAAGTTGCGTGCGTCATGCATCTTTCCGGGCCAGCCTGTGTTAATGTCAATGAAACGCCCACGGTGATCCACAAGTGCCTGGAGAACTATAGAGAAATACCCCTTCCGATTAACGTACTCGGATCCTAGGTGGGGTGGTGCCAGAAGAGGAATGTGCCTATCTATCGCCCCTCCACAGTTAGGGAACCCCATTTGTGCAAAGCCATCCACTATTTCCTGCATGTTACCTAGAGTCACGGTTCTTCTGAGTAGGATGCGATTAATGGCCTTGCAAACTTGCATCAACACGATTCCAACGGTCGACTTTCCCACTCCAAACTGGTTTGCAACCGACCGGTAGCTGTCTGGAGTTGCCAGCTTCCAGATTGCAATAGCCACCCGCTTCTCCACTGGCAGGGCAGCTCTCAATCTCGTGTCCTTGCGCCGCAGGGTGGGGGCAAGCGCCTCACACAGTCCCATTAAAGTGGTTTTTCTCCATCCGAAAGTTCTGCAGCCACTGCTCGTCATCCCAGACTTCCATGACGATGTGATCCCACCACTCATTGCTTGTTTCCCGAGCCCAAAAGCGGTGTTCCACGGTGCTGAGCATGTCCGTGAATGCCATAAGCAATTTCGTGTCGTACACGTTACGTGGCTCGATAGCATCATCGGACTCCTCACCCTCATTTTCACTGTCACTTTGGATCTTAAGGAATAGTTCGACAGCCAAACGTGACGTGCTGGCGAGACTCGACAGCATACGCCTCAGCAGTTCGGACTCCATTTCCCGCACACAGATCGTGCTGCACAGAAACCGTTGAAAGATGGCACCAAAGGTGGACGGAAACAAAGGGATTTCTGGGATGTGAAGCGATGCATCACGGGGCATTGGGACAGGACCCAGAATCCCCCGCACCCACGTCCCCCTTCCCACAACCCAAGGCGCCAGAATGGGAAAAGGTGCTCTGTGGGATAGCTGCCCATAATGCACTGCTCCCAATAGCACTGCAATTGCCGCAAATGTGGCCACAACAGTGTGCTGGGCAGCTGTCAGTGTGAACAGAGTGCAGCGCTTTCCCTACTCAGCTGCACGAAGTCAGGTTTAACTCACAGCGCTGTACATCTGCAAGTGTAGCCAAGGCCTTAGATACCTGAAAACTGCTATCATGTCCCCTCTCAGTCTTCTCTTTTCCAAACTAAACAAACCCAATTCTTTTAGCCTTCCTTCATAGGTCATGTTCTCTAGACCTTTAATCATTCTTGTTGCTCTTCTCTGGATTTCTCCACATCTTTCTTGAAATGCGGTGCCCAGAACTGAACACAATACTCCACTTGAGGCCCAACCAGTGCAGAGTAGAACAGAAGAATGACTTCTCGTGTCTTGCTCACAACACACCTGTTAATGCATCCCAGAATCGTGTTTGCTTTTTTTGCAACATCATCACACTGTTGACTCATATTTAGCTTGTGGTCTACTATAATCCCTAGATCCCTTTCTGCTGTACTCCTTCCTAGACAGTCTCTTCCCATTCTGTATGTGTGAAACTGACTGTTCCTTCCTAAGTGGAGCACTTTGCATTTGTCTTTATTAAACTTCATCCTGTTTACCTCAGATCATTTCTCCAATTTGTCCAGATCATTTTGAATTATGATCCTATCCTCCAAAGCAGTTGCAATCCCTCCCAGTTTGATATCATCTGCAAACTTAATAAGCGTACTTTCTATGCCAATATCTAAGTCGTTGATGAAGATATTGAACAGAGCTGGTCCCAAAACAGACCCCTGCGGAACCCCACTTGTTATACCTTTTCAGCAGGATTGGGAACCATTAATAACTACTCTCTGAGTACGGTTATCCAGCCAGTTATGCACCCACATTATAGTAGCTCCATCTAAGTTGTATTTGCCTAGTTTATTGATGAAAATATCATGCAAGACCGTATCAAATGCCTTACTAAAGTCTAGGTATACCAAATCCACCACTTCTCCCTTATCCACAAGACTCGTTATCCTATCAAAGAAAGCTATCAGATTGGTTTGACATGATTTGTTCTTTACAAATCCATGCTGGCTATTCCCTGTCACCTTACCACCTTCCAAGTGTTTGCAGATGATTTCCTTAATTACTTGCTCCATTATCTTCCCTGGCACAGAAGTTAAACTAACTGGTCTGTAGTTTCTTGGGTTGTTTTTGTTTCCCTTTTTATAGATGGGCACTATATTTGCCCTTTTCCAGTCTTCTGGAATCTCTCCTATCTCCCATGATTTTCCAAAGATAATAGCTAGAGGCTCAGATACCTCCTCTATTAGCTCCTTGAGTATTCTAGGATGCATTTCATCAGTCCCTGATGACTTGCAGACATCTAACTTTTCTAAGAGATTTTTAACTTGTTCTTTTGTTATTTTATCTTCTAAACCTACCCCCTTCCCATTAGCATTCACTATGTTAGGCATTCCTTCAGACTTCTCGGTGAAGACCGAAACAAAGAAGTCATTAAGCATCTCCGCTATTTCCAAGTTTCCTGTTACTGTTTCTCCCTCCTCACTGAGCAGTGGGCCCACCCTGTCTTTGGTCTTCTTCTTGCTTCTAATGTACTGATAAAATGTCTTCTTGTTTCCCTTTATTCCTGTAGCTAGTTTGAGCTCATTTTGTGCCTTTGCCTTTCTAATCTTGCCCCTGCAATCCTGTGTTGTTTGCCTATATTCATCCTTTGTAATCTGTCCTAGTTTCCTTTTTTATGACTCCTTTTTATTTTTTAGATCATGCAAGATATCGTGGTTAAGCCAAGGTGGTCTTTTGCCACATTTTCTATCTTTCCTACCCAGCGGAATAGCTTGCTTTTGGGCCCTTAATAATGTCCCTTTGAAAAACAGCCAACTCGCCTCAGTTGTTTTTTCCCTCAGTCTTGACTCCCATGGGACCTTACCTATCAGCTCTTGAGCTTACCAAAATCCACTTTCCTGAAATCCATTATCTCTATTTTGCTGTACTCCCTTCTACCCTTCCTTAGAATTGTGAACTCTATGATTTCATGATCACTTTCACCCAAGCTGCCTTCCACTTTCAAATTCTCAACGAGTTCCTCCCTATTTGTTAAAATCAAATCTAGAACAGCTTCCCCCCAGTAGCTTTTTCAACCTTCTGAAATAAAAAGTTCTCTGCAATGCAGTCGAAGAACTTATTGGATAATCTGTGCCCTGCTGTGTTATTTTCCCAACATATATCTGGATAGTTGAAGTCCCCCATCACCACCAAATCTTGGGCTTTGGATGATTTTGTTAGTTGTTTAAAAAACGTCTCATCCGCCTCTTCCACCTGGTTAGGTGGTCTATAGCAGACTCCTAGCATGACATCACCCTTCTTTTTTACCCCTTTTAGCCTAACCCAGAGACTCTCAACACTTCCGTCTCCTATGTCCATCTCCGCCTCAGTCCAAGTGTGTACATTTTTAATATATAAGGCAACACCTCCTCCCTTTTTCCCCATCTATCCTTCCTGAGCAAGCTGTACCCATCCACACCAACATTCCAATCATGTGTATTATCCCACCAAGTTTCAGTGATGCCAACAATGTCATAGTTGTATTTATTTATTAGCGCTTCCTGTTCTTCCTGCTTATTACCCATACTTCTCGCATTTGTATATAGGCATCTAAGATACTGGTTTGAGCTTGCCTCCCAGTTTTGCCCTGACCATCCTTTCTCTCTGCCATTCTGACCCATCTCCCAGGTCTCCATGTTCCCCACTTACCTGTGGGCTTTGCTCACCTGTCCCCGTTGAACCTAGTTTAAAGCCCTCCTCACTAGGTTAGCCAGTTTGTGTCCAAATAGGGTCTTTCCCCTCCTCGAAAGGTGAACGCCCTCTCTGCCTAGCAGTCCTTCCTGGAATAGCATCCCATGGTTGAGGAAGCCAAAGCCCTCCTGGCGACACCATCTTCGCAGCCAGGCATTCACCTCCACGATGCAGCTGTCTCTGCCCAGGCCCCTACCTTTGACAGGAAGGATGGAAGAGAATACCACCTGCGCTCCAAACTCCTTCACCCGTACTCCCAGAGCCCTGTAGTCACTCTTGATCCCCTCAGTGTCACACCTCGCAGTATCATTTGTGCCCACATGGATGAGTAGCATGGGGTAGTAGTCAGAGCGCTGGATAATCCTTGACAATGCCTCCGTAACGTCTCAGATACGGGCCCCTGGCAGGCAGCATACCTCCCGAGATGAAATGTCAGGGCGACAGATGGGCGCCTCCGTCCCCCTCAGAAGAGTCTCTGACCACCACGACCCTACATTTCCTATTCGCAGTGGTGGCAGCAGCAGACCTCCCAGCCTTAGGGGTACGAGGCTTCTCCTCTGCTGTAGGGGGTCATTCCTTCTCTCCTGTATCAAGAAGAGCATAATGGTTACCTATTACCATGGTGGGAGGGTTCGGAGCAGGGGTGGAGCACTGCCTGTTGCCAGAAGTAACCAGCTGCCAGTGTCCACCCTGAGCCATCTCCTCCTCCACCAGTGGTGTGTCAGCAATCGTGTGTACTGGGACAGCTACCTCAGCTGTCTCCACATGGAGACTGTCCAGGAATTGCTCGTGGATTCAGATGCTCCTCAACCTAGCCACCTCCTCCTGTAGCTCTCCCACCTGCTGCCTGAGAGATTCCACCAGCAGGCACCTTTCACATTGGATGCCCCCTCCCCCAGCTTGGATATCAGTAAGTGGAAATTGCAAGTTACAGTCCCTGCAAAACCACATCAGGATCTGGGTAGAAGCATCCATGCTCAGGCGCTCTGTCTGGCTACAGGCGCAGGTGGAGGAGACAGAAGCAGTGCTGGCACAGGTGTTGCGGGTCTTCCTAACCATTCCTAACCATTGCCCCCCTCTGTCAAACTCCCTCTCAAACTCCCCTGTCTGCAGCCCCCGGTCGCACAGCCTCTGGCTTTTAAAGCTTGCTTGCCTAGGTCAGTTCCACCACCTCGTGAGTCACACTGGGGAAGGCTAATCAAAGGCAATCAAGGGAACAGGGTCAGGCACTCAGTCCCAACTGCCACAGCAGCTAAAACTGAAGTTACCTGAAATCAGAATCAAAATTAAAATTCAAACAGTCAAGCAAACTCACTCACACCAACAGCTACTACTCTCACACTCATCTGGTAGCCTCTTTGGCAGCGGGATCTCTTGCTCTCCCTCTCAAACTCCCCTGTCTGCAGCCCCCTGTCCACATCACTCCCCTGGTCGCTGTGCCTCTCTTGGGGCACTCCGCTTGATACCAGCTGCCAACTAGACATCAAGCCATTGATCACTACCTGTTGAGCCTCATGATCTAGCCAGCTTTCTATCCACCTTACAGTCCATTCATCTAGCCTATACTCCCTTAACTTGCTGGCAAGAAAACCAGTACCCCAGTAAAAGAAAAAAGGTTCTCCCAATCCCAAAGGACCAAGCCCCAGACCCAGGTCAATATACAAATCAGATCTTATTCACAAATCATGCTGTTGCCAATCCTTTAGAATCTAAAATCTAAAGGTTTATTCATAATAGAAAGGAATATAGATGAGAGCCGGTTAAATGGAATCAATTACAAACAGTAATGGCAAAGTTCTTGGTTCAGGGTTGTAGCAGTGGTGGAATAAACTGCAGGTTCAAATCAAGTCTCTGGACTACATCCACAGCTCATTTGGGTCATTCAGTCCTTTGTTCAGACTGAACAATGGGAGCGGCCAATGGGAGCTTCGAGGGAGGTACCCGCAGGCGAGGGCAGCATGCGGAGCCCACTGCCCCACCTGCCCCAGGGGCCACAGTGACGTGGTGCCAGAGCGGCACAGGGCCAGGGCAGGCGGGGAGCCTGCCTTAGCCCCACTGCACGCCACTGCCACCCTGGAGCTGCTCAAGGTAAGCGGCGCTGGGCCGGAGCCCACACCCCAAACCCTTCCTTCACCCCAACCCTCTGCCCTGAGCCCCTTCCTGCACACTGCACCCCTTCCCACACCCCACATTCCCTCCTGCACCCCAACCCCCTGCCCCAGCCCTACATTCTTGGCCCTGCATGCAATTTCCCCACCCAGATTTGGCCCTCGGGCCAAAACGTTTGCCCACCCCGGGATAGCTAGATAGAGGGGGTGTATGGGGATAGAGAGATAGCTAGATAGAGGGGTGTATGGGGACAGATAGATAGAGGGGGTGCATGGAGATAGGTAGATAGATAGAGGGGATGTAAGGGGATAGATAGAGAGTGTAGTGAGACCTAATTGTCAATCATGGGAGGTGGGCGGGCACAAGCCCGCCCACATCTAAAAGCCTCTCCCCCAGCCTAGCAGGAGGGATCACTGGACCCGGGAACCAAATGAAGACAGGGGACAACTAAGAAATAACAGGGACAGGAGTAAAGTTTACAGGTTCAAAACTAGGGATCCAGAGAGGGACTCCGAGCAGAGAACCCTGGACAACGCCCACTGCTCCTCAAAGCTGTCAAGAGAGCCAGTGGACGCTGCCCAGTGGAACTCTGCCCAGAGGCGTGAGACCAGGGAGAAATGGAAATAGGCCCCACAGTCACAGAGCACCCCCTCATCCAGCATCCGCCTCCTGGTATTGTAGATGGTGACCTTGACCACAGCCAGGAGGAGGTTGACGAGGAGGTCTCGCGACTTCATGGGGCCATGGATAGGGTGTGCAAAAAAGAAGGTTCTGGAGGAGCTGAAATAGGGGCTGCAAGAGATTCTGGAGGAGCCGGAATAGGGGCTGCGACCTAGCACATTCAAGGTAGGCGTGCGCCAGGTTCTCCCTCACGCCGCAGAAGGGGCAGGCCTCGGGAATGGGGGTGAATGGCACGAGATACACGCCCATGCTCATGGCTCCGTGAAGGAGCCACCAACCGATGTCCCCGGTGGGCCATGGGACCAGGGTGGAATAAAGGCAGGGCCGGATTAACTTTTTGTGGGCCTGGTGCCAAACATATTGGTGGCCCCCCATGTGGTTGTGATGAACCCCTTCCAGATATGGTCCTAGCATGACAGCACCATTGATGCCATAGTAAATGTGATATTGCCGGGATGGGAATGAAAACATTTATTCAAAAACAAAATAAAACATTTGAAGCCAAACTGAGACCTCCACTCAGCCCATAGAGGACAAACTGGGCTAACATCAATGTACTCAGAACACCACTGAATTTGGTTTGTGTGGGAGAGGGCTTGTTAGTTTTGTCTTTTTTCTTTAAATACTCAGGGCCTGTTTAGGGCCCTGAACACAAGTGCTTAATTAACACACTTATGAGCCATATCAAGCCTGGATGCAGCAATCAGTGGTGTCGCACCTGCATCTCCCCACCACCTCCTCCACCCAAAGTTATGTTTCCTAAATACATTTTTTGAAAGCTGCATTTTCTACTTTGGTACAATAATGTTTACAAAACTTTGGGGAAGGGTGTGGGGAGGAAAATTGCTGGTGCCCATCTTTTGCATGGAGAAAGGGCCACTGAAACACACACACTTTACCACAAAGGCTACCACAATCCAGCCTCAAATTCCTACCCCAATCTTCACACCTGGGCTCTCCTCCCATCCCTCCTACTGTCCCCATCCCACACAACTAACCCCCTAACAAAGGCTCTCCTCAATCTCCCTGCTACTGCCCACTCCCTACACACTTTCACCCCAGGGCTGTCACCTCCCTCTCTTCTACTACCCACCTTCTACACAGACACACACTGAGCCAACCCCCACCTTCAACTGAGCTATCCCTCCCCCAACCCAGATTGGGATAGCTCAGTGGTTTGAGCACTGGCCTGCTAAACCTAGCATTGTGAGTTCAATCTTTGAGGGGGCCACTTAGGGATCTGGGGCAAAATCAGTACTTGGTCCTGCTAGTGAAGGCAGGACTCGATGACCTTTCAAAGTCCCTTCCAGTTTTAGGAGATAGGATATCTCCATTAATTAATTTTTTTATTTTATTTCTCCCCTCCCTCCCTCTGCCCCCTGCCATACCAACCCCCACCTTAACACCCTGCTTCTCCTACACCCCCCACACAGAGTCACCGCCAGCTCCCCCATTGCACCCGGACTTGCCCCACAACTGCCCCTTTCCCCCAAAACTGGGCTGCGCCCCATCCCATCCCCGGAGTGCAGGGAGGTAGTTTCTGGGCATTCCCACTGGCAGGGGGCGTGGCAGCCAGCACGGACAAGTCCCGCTGTCACTGCCCCCCTGCTCCCAGGCACCACAGACAATCTGTGTGTGAGGGGGGGCTGAGGAGGTGTGAGGGGAGTGTAGGGTCAGGGCAGGGCCAAGGGCTCAGGGGACTAGGGGGGTGCAGGGGTTAGGGTGGGCAGGAGGCTGGGGGGGTGCAGGGGTTGGGGTGGGCTGGAGTCAGGGGGGTGCTCCAATTCCAGCCCCTTCCCCAAGGCCTCACCCCGGCTCGTCTTCTCCTCGTCCCCGGAGTGGCGTGCTACGGATCGCTCCTCCGTGCCCCCCTCCTGTCTGCAGGGGGAAGACTCAGGACCCCTGCAGGGACCCAGTGCAGTCCTGGCCAGAAGAACCCCAGGGCCATCCTCTGGAGCCAGGCAGGGATCCCTGGGGCTGGGCTCAGGGTGTTGAGCCGGTGCCAGAGCATGGACAGGACTAGCTGATTCAGCACCAGTGCCCTCCCTCGCCGGGAGAGACACCAGAGCAGTCCTGTCCATCTCCGCAGCTGCTCACCCACCCTAGCCTCCAAATCCTGCCAGTTCTCCAGTGGAGAAGGATGCGTGGTGGATAAATGCCAAGATAGAGCAGCGGACCCGCGCTCCACCAGATGGCTTGAAGCGCAGGTGGGAGGGAGCTCGCCTGCCACCCATCCCCGACCATCAGGCCAGAGCTCTTGACCCAGTTGACCCGGGCGAAGGAGGCTGCCGAGTAAATGGCCTGGCAGGCCTCCACCCGCGCCAAGTTGCCCGGGTCCTGGACCACAAGGAGCACGTCGTCGGCGTACGCCAACAGGACCAGCCGCAGCTCCGGCTCTCAAAACACCAACCCCATCAACCTCTGGCGGAGGAGACAGAGGAAGGGCTTGATCGCCAGAGCGTACAGCTGGCCCAAGAGGGGGCACCCCTGCCGCACTCCCCGGCCGAAGCTGACCGGCTCGGTCAGGGTCCAGTTGAGCCTGAACAGACACTCTGTCAGTGTACAGCACCTGGAGAAAACCCACAAACTGGGGCCCGAAGCCAAATGCCCGCAGAGTGCCCAGGAGATACCCATGGTCCATCCTGTCGAACGCCTTCTCCTGGTCCAGGGACAGGAGGGCAAACGACAGACCATCCCTACGCCCCAGCTCCAAGAGATCCCGGACCATGTACAGGTTATCGAAGATGGTCCGGCCCGGGACAGTGTAGGTCTGGTCAGGATGGACCATGGCCGCCAGCATGGACCCCAGCCACAGCAAGATGGCCTTCACTATGACCTAGTAGTCCGTGCTGAGGAGCAAGACGGGACACCAGTTCCGTAGGTCGCGGAGGTCCCCCTTCTTTGGCAACAGGGCGGGCATGGCTCGCCTGCATTAGAGAGGGAGGACCCCACTTTTCAGGGACTCGGCCCAGACAGTAATGAAGTCTGGACCGAGGATGTCCCAGAACACGCGGTAGAACTCCACGGTCAGCCCGTCCATGCCCGGGAATTTGTCGATGGCCATGAGCCGGAGAGCTTCCGAGAGCTTGGCCAGAGAGAGAGGCAGCTCCAGCCAGTCTCGGTCACCCATGCTGACCCATTGGGAGTTTGGTCCAGAGCACCCTGCAGGCTTCGGTGTCAGTCGGATCTGGGGAGAAAACGATGGCGTAGAAGGCCCTGGCCCTTCCACACATCTCCTCCGGATCTGTGAGGGGGGCGCCATCCTCTGCCAGGAGGCAGGTGACATGCTTTTTTGCCCCCCTCTTTTTCTCCAGGGCATAGAAGAAGCGGGAACCACAATCCATCTCCCAGAGGAGATGGATGCAGGATCGAACAAAGACACCCCGGGCCCAATGGTTCTCCAGGGCCCGGAGCTCGCCTCTCTAGCTTGAAGACCTCCCGTTCCAACTGCCCTATCACCGCATCCCTCCGCCAGCTGGCGCCCCGGGTGTAGTCTCGGCAGAAGAGCTGTGTGATGTAAGCAAACAATTCTTGTCTATTAGTATGGCTTTGATTGAAAGATCAAAAAAGGCGTATTAACATTTAGGATGACACTTGAGTGAAATAGTATTATTGTCTATATGTCTCTTGGAAGGTTGTGGTAACCTGGATCTGAGCTGTTTAATGGATAAATTACCCTGTGCTAATTGCCAGGATGTTTGGGAGATGGAAAGTTAAACCTAATGTTTTCTCTGGCCAAGATGCTGCTGGAAATGTATAAGAACCCTGGGACATGATCCTTCTTCATCTCAGATCTGCTTTGGGTTTCAAGAAGGGAAACCCTAAACCATAAGAATTGAGATCCCCAGTCACTGACTGGAGTCACCCTGAATATGGACATTGGACTATAACGAATGGACTATTTCTAAAAGAACTTTTGGCAAGTACAAACTCACCATCTCTGCTATGTAACTGGACCTCAAGAAATTAAACTCAAGTCTATATGTATATTGATTTTTCAGCCAACTCTCTCTTTTCTTTTTTAATAAATTTTAGTTAATAAGAATTGGCTATAAGCGTGTATTTTGGGTAAGATCTAAGTTATCATTTGACCTGATTGTGTGGCTGATCCTTTTCATTTATATGATGAAATAAGATTTTCAGAATTTATCATCATATGTATGACGTGTGTCTGGTTGGAGGCCTGAGGCGGGATACTTTAAGGGAACTGTGTTTGGACTTCTGAGTAACCAGTGAGGTAATACAGAGGCTGTTTTGTGCTGGTTGGTAAATCTAAATATTGGAATATTCACCAGCATTTGGGGTTTGTCTGCCCTGTTTTGTTTGCAGTTCACCTTAATTGAGTGACCTAAGCTGGCTCCCATGGGCAACATCATTAGAGGGTGGATGGGGATAGACAAAGTGGGTTGATGGGGATAGATAGATAGATGTGGCGTATGGGGATAGACAGATAAAGTGGGTGGATTAGGATAGATAGCTAGATGGATAGGGGGTGTTTGGGGATAGATAGATAAATAGAGGGGGTGGATGGGGATAGAANTGGATAGAGGGGGTGTTTGGGGATAGATAGATAAATAGAGGGGGTGGATGGGGATAGATAGGTAGAGAGGGTGTAAGGGGACAGATAGATAAAAAAACATGTGTTGGGGATAGATACATAAGTAGAGGGGGGTAAGGGGATAGAAGAGGGGATGTATGGGGATAGCTAGATAGAGTGGTGGATGAGGACAGATAGATAGATAGAGTGGGTGGATGGGACTACACAGATAGCTAGATTAGATAGAGGGCGTGTATGGGGATGGAAAAGTATAAAACAATATTTTATATGCCACAAGGGGACCTCACCCCTGCAGTCCACAAACAGATTCTTAAGGAGCTGGAAAAGAGATCACCATCAACACTCTTAAATAACGCATGATGTATCAGTGCTTTTAATTCTCTTTGAACTGTTTGGTGCCAAAATATTTACTCAAGGTGGGCAGGTGAGTGTTGCAGAAAAAAGAAGTATCTAAGGTATAATCAGTCTGCAGCATTCCACGCAATTATAAAACAAACATGTCTCCTCCCAGACAAAGACTAACTGAAGTTGGAGCATAGACAAGGCCGAGAGACAGAAACCAGTGGCAGATACAGAGACAGAAATACAGCCCAGGCTAGATTACAGTGGCATTTAGAGTGACCAGATAGCAAGTGTGAAAAATCAGGACAGGGGATGGGGGGTAATAGGCACGTATATAAGAAAAAGTCCTGAATATCGGGACTGTCCCTATAAAATTGGGACATGTGGTCACTCTAGTGGCATTAGTGCTGTACTTACTTTATAAATTACTTTTTGTTAAGTAAAAACTTGCCTTAAAACCTGCCACAAACATCATCAAGTTATCAGTTCCAATCTGTCATGTTCCCTTTCTTCCTCTCTGAAAGCACTGTACCCAACTCTGTAAATTGCTCTCTTTTTATTAATCCTCTCACTTAAATATAATGCTTTGTATAAAAATGGTAATAAAAACAATGTTGTACTGTATTGCTATGAAAAAAAGTAAAACTGCTAACAAATGTACTATAAAGTAGGGAAAATGATGTTTGTAGCTAGATTAGTGACCAGATGGTGATGGTAAATAAGGATAGAAAAAAGTTTAAAGGTTTTAAAAGAGAGGTTGTCATGAATTCATTTTGCCACTAGAGGACAGTGTTATACGATATGTATTCAGTTTGTTACAACAAATCATCACATGGCCGATGCTTTGGAAGTGGAACTTTCCTTTAAAAAACCCTTCAATGTTTTAGTCTTTTCTAATAGTTATTTCTCACATTTGTCACTTACAGCAAAGATTAGAGAACAGGACTCCAAAATGATCCTTTGGTGAGAGGCATGTTAGAAATATTCAGTTTAGATTGCCAGAAAATAAATGCAAAAGGCATACAATTATAAGTTTAAATATTAACATCGTATATCAGTGTGCTATCCTTTATCAAGCTTTCTTTGTTTCCACCCCAGCCCCTGCCCGTATCAACCAGGTATGTTTAACAAGGGGAACTTCCTGTTTCATTTTTCTATTTACCATATTGCTTAAAGTTATTATTTTTAACAATGAAAATGCACAATACTTTTAAACCCTATGTGTACACTACCCTCCCCGAAAATCCATAATAGTCTAGTCTCATCTCATAATAGTCTAATCTGTTTTGCATTCTACAGCAAGGTCCTGCAGGAAGCGAGAAGTCCCTTTAAAATAACCATCTTTTATACTTCCTGCTTGCAACCCACTGAAGTTATACAATAACTCGTGTCATGATGTTGCATTGCAATAATAATCCTGATGACACAACGTTCACCACATTAAAAACTTGTCCCTCAGGTCAAGACAAAAGTTTTAAAAGTTGCAGAGCTGGTTTTTACTGGAAGGTTAAACCTGTCTTTTTTTTTTTTTTTTTTTTTACAAAGGAGGAATTATCATAATATATTGTCAATATATTTCAAGTATACTTTAAATAGTGTTGCCAACTTTCATGATTTTTATTGTAAATAATACTATTCAATATCTTTATTAATGAGTAGGAAGAAAATATAAAATCATTGCTCACATTTCCAAATGACACTCAAATTGCTGAAGTGGGAAATAAAGGACAGGTCAGTTATACAAAGCAATCTGGTTTGGTAAGATGGACTGATTTGAACAAGTGTTTTAATATAGTCAAATGCAAGGAACAAAGAGTGTAGGATGCAATAGAGCGGGGGACTGGCTGGCTCCTGGAAAGCAGGGACTCTGCAAAGGAGGTTAGGGGCATTAAGGTTAATCACTTGAACATGATGAGCTCCTTATGTTTTGAAGTGGCTGAGCAGCCTTCTGTATCCGCAGAAGATTGCTGAATAGGATTAGGGAGGCACCCAGCAATGGTAAGAGCAGAGCTATGTCCAGTTTGAGTGACTACACTTCAAAAAAAAAGATGTTGGAAACAGGGCCGGTTCTAACTTTTTTGCTGCCCCAAGCAGCAAAAAAAAGCGCCCCGCCCCCCACCGCCGCCCCTTACCAGGTGCCTCCCCAAGCATGTGCTTGGGTGCCTGGTGCCGGCCCTGGTTGGAAAGGCCGAAGGGCTGATACTGGTTTTACTTCTAGTGTTTGCACTTTGGTTAGTGGGAGCTGTGCCTTTAAGAACAGGGTGCGACACTAGCAGGGTTTGTCTGAAGAAAACCCGGAGCAAGGAAGGGGCAGGAGATTTCGCCTGTTTCCAGAGTGGAAGAACCTGCTTGTGTGAGCTCCAGAAAGGTCAGAACTACGTTTAATGCCCTGAACTCGGGAGAGCCGCCGCAGGCTGTCGCTAACCAGCCGTTCCCCTGTCAATCGGGTGTGACTCCAGCCCAGTGCAGGAGGGATTGAAAACGGGTCCCCACGCCCAGATGGTTCCTGATCCGCAGAGAGGAGTTTAGTGGACTCCAGCTCCCGTGTCCCCAACTCGCAGCTGCGGTGGGCGCGGGGTTCCCAGGCCGTGTCTCTGGCTCGGTGTTGGGGGGCGGGACCCTGAGCCCCCAGGGGTCTCTCAGCAGCCGAACGTGCCTGGCGCGCCGTGACCCCGCGCACTGAGGGGCCCCTGGGCGCCAGGCGGAAGGGAAGTGGGGCCGGCCTGGCGGGGTCGAGGCTGCGGCGCTCGAGCGGCCCCTGAACCGGCCTGGCAGGCTACGAGCACGGAGCCCTTTCGCTTTCCGTTCCTGCCCGAAGAGACGGGGCCGGGCGCTCCCCGCGCGCACGCGCCGACTCTCGTGACGGGCGCAGGGGCCGCAGCACTGGCTCGTCCCAGTCACGTGGGGGCAGCGCCCGGGCAGGAGGCTGTGGGGTCGGGGCCAGGCCACGCATGCGCGGGGCGGGGCCGGGGGCGGCGTTAAAAGGCCGGGATCCCAGCGCAGCGGCTGAGGCGCGAGGAGCCCCGCGGCGGGCGAGGGGGTGAGTCACGGACAGGCGGGCGGCGCGGGACCCGGCTCTGGGGAGGGCGGGGGTCTCCGGGGCCCTCTGGCAGGGGCGCGGCGCGGTAAGGTGTCCGTGGCCTCCCGGCCGCCTCCTCTGGCCCGGCCCGCAGCGGGATTGGCCGGCGTCCCTCCAGCCTGGCTGGGGTCTGTCCGGGGGGCGGGGGCGTCCCCGTTCCCTAAATCTGTGTGACAGCCACTCTGGTGTGCCCCCCGCTGTCTGTGTGTGTCCTGTGCGCGCCGCACAACTGTGTGACATCTTCCATCTCCACCCTGCCCATCCCCTCCCGGTACCTGGGTGTGTCTGTGTGTGTCTGTCCTGTGCACACCGCATAACTGTGTCCATCTTCCATCTCCAACCTGCCCATCCCCTCCCGGTACCTGGGTGTGTCTGTGTGTGTCCTGTGCAC